>NC_092632.1:76005745-76307411 GCF_039555335.1 Amphiura filiformis | reverse complement strand
GTACAAAGAAGTCCTCGTTGAAAGTGCCGATAAGAAGCAACATAAAGGATGGGTTCAAACGATAGATCCTGTGTCGAAAAGGTTTGTTTGGAGCTGGTATTAAAATGGAACAAGTGTGTCATGCAATGCATGATGATGTGTGTACCTGGCACAACTACTGGCGGCTGTGTATTAAATTACATGGATCGCTGACACACATTCGATGGGTGTAGTATTAAATGACTGTAATGTAGTATTGTAGTGCACCGTCGTAGACGTAGCCCGAGCGCCTCCGTCACTACGATTTCCACTGAATTCTCCGCACGCAGCTCTGAGATGTCTACCTTTATTATTATACACAAAATGACAAATACCACATTTCCTAGCGGTCCTATTAGTTCACCACGTAAACTTATGGCTCAAAATTCGGACCGCTTCGCCAATAAGTTTAGGGGCGCAACACTAAATCACTACGCATTTTATGTAAGAACGAAATTCGCTAATATAGTGCATAGTGAATATGAGATTGTAGCGACCATATCTACCGACATGTTCACTTTAAATCACTCAAAATCAGCTCATATGAATTGACAAGTGTCTTCAATGATAAGATGCAGAAAAACCGGACATTTAATCTCAAAAGCAATTCTCTGTGGCGGATGAAGACAACTTCCGATTTTGAAATGTGAGTGGTGAATTTAGTATATTTTAGGCCATATTTTTTGCACCGCTGAAATAGCGAAAAAAGTCAACGGTCATCGATATATGCCGACAAAAGTTTTGGAATCTACAGAAACAGAGCTTTAATTTGATACCAAATTTATTTTGCCAAGTATTGCAGGGACGCCAGGAATGGCGCTCAAGTAGGCGAAATCACACGTTATCCTATGGGACGCTTATTTAGTGTTGCGCCCCTTTACTGCTTTCTTTGTTTTGAAATTGGTTGACGTTTTAATGATCCCTGATTTCCGGTCGATTATTTTAGCTGTGTCACGTCACATGCATGACGCTACTGGGTACCAGCGAAACTTCAGAAAAAAAAAAATCGCGATCGCCGATAACGATGTGATTATGGGACTTACATAGGATTACAGAGAGAGATTTCTTGCCAAAATTTGACCATTTCTAGTTAGCTTGGCCCTACTTGGTCTGTGTTATATGAAAAAGGACAGTCTTAAGTAAGTAAATGTGCAACGCTTTTGATGTTTTGATGTTTTGGAAGACTGGGAGGGATCAGAACAAAAAAATGATGGAGCCTATTCTTGACTGTGTAATATTCCTTCAACCAGTTGCCGTGCGGTAACAGTCTTATACGATGGACAGATAGTATCAGTTTGTGAATGAGGACATCGTATAAGTTCCTTGTACTAGCGGTCCTATAATAGGGATGACCAATGAACCATCAACTTGATTAGAACACTCCCATAGACATGCAGGGAGCTCAACTGTGCACTGCTTGCACATACATTTCTAAATTGATCTCATTCTTTTATTTTTCAATATTTTTCTGTAAAATTTGGGGAAGTTACTGCCAATTATATTTTGTAACTATCTTGCAAATTACAGCAACATAACTTATTTTGTTTTTCTGTAAGTGTGAGTCAAAATTGGTCCATCGCCACAGTGCGCTTAATTGCCAGTGGCTGAGTTTAGCACTGCTCAAGAATGGCACAAAATATTCAAATCAGTAAGATCAGGTGAAAAACGTGGCCTACTGAGCTGTAATTTGGCAGAGTTGCCAGTAATACCTCTATCATACCCTCTGTAAAAAGGTTAAAAAATTGAACAAGTAGATCTCGAGTTACAAATTAAATCACCAGCTTCCCTTTGGAATTTTTATATTCCTTTCAAATCAGGTTAAGAAGACACCTTTCTGAACATAAATGTGAAGTTTCGTGCTCATTCGATGTATTGTTCACCTGATCTTAACCCTAAACGTTTTCTTATATTTAGGCCTATAACATCTACAACTTGCTGCTGGCTATACCTTGTTTAGGACTTTCAAAAGAAGTACCTGAATGTGCAACCATAACTGTTTCAAAATAGCCCGCGATAGTCATGCAGGTAACTCCGAGGTCAAGCATTGAATTGGTTTGAACAAAGATACTCATAATGTATTGAGTGCTACTTTGGTTTGAATGAGGAATACTACAGGAATACACATGAGCATGATGAGGATAATCTCTATTGTTGTGAATGAGTCAATGACCTTCAAAACTTAAGATTTTGTTTAAATACACCTACTAATTGGTCATATTAAACCCAATAACATTGAAATTCTTGGTTGTGAAAAAAAGTTCACCTACTTAGTGCAATTTTGATTTTGTGCCATATCGGCTATCTTGGATGATTTTTGGCAAATGTCCTCTAAATGCATGATTTCAATGCCTTGGTTTGAAAAAATAAGTTATGCCAGTGACTAGTTAAGTGCCATTTCATAAGAAACCCTTTGATACTTTCACAATATGCTTGTTTCATGTTTGCAAATATGTTAAAATAAAGAAATATATAAAGGTAAATATATGCTTATGCCAATTTTGCTCCCTAACTGCTATTTTTGGACCTTGTCATTTTATTTCGCTCCAATGACCGGTCAGAATGGGAAACTTTGATAATTCATAATTCAAAAGTTTTGACCGATTTTGACCATTTAACCACCAAAATACTTCTGTTGATTAGTTCTACTCAGAAAACAATCTTTTGTAGCAATAGGGTCAACATGAAATTTTGATGGTTATCCCTACCTATAAACGTGAAGATGAGACAAACAAAACTTATTTGGTGCATGTTTGCAAATTTTGAGCACATTTGAGGATGTACAACTTTTAAGAATGCTCGCTTTGAGTTGCTTGAGTATATTCTCAATCTCAAATCATTGGCCGTGAGTCTCACGCATTGGTTCACTTTCTCACGCCAAGGTAGTATAATCTCACGACTACGTAGTAAATCTCACGCAAAAAGCTGGAAAATGAATAAAATCTCACACATCATCATGAATAATTTGTTGCTCCTACACATCCCCTCCAACTCAAAATCGACTTTCACGGGCCTAATAGGGCATAAATAGGATTTATAGGAGGCTTTAAAAAACAGGACCAAAGGAAGATGCACAATTGCACAACTTATTCCAACTTTCTCTTGCATTTCCTCACAGTTCGGCCCCCTAGATTGGGCCACTGTGTCCTGTGGTATTAAATCTGACCCTGCACTCATATTTTCACTTCTAAGCAGGTGTAATTAGGAGGAAATGGCATTACAGAAAATTTCCAACATTCGGTGGCGGTAACAGGAATTTTTTCGGGGGAGATTGAGGGGCAAAGTGAATTTCAGAAGGGGGGGCAAAATCAACAAATTTTGCACAAAATTGTCAGTTTTGTCGTAATTTTGGGTTTTTACTGGGGGGGGCAAGAGTTCTTGCCCTCTCTGGTCCTGACTCCTGTCACTGCCAACATTAACTTTTACATCAATTGTCTTTTTTTCTTTTACAGCATTGTGTTAGTTGGCAGTCAATGTAAGGAGAATATTCCAGTCCAAGTTGTTGTTGGACATGCTATAAAAAGTATAACTATACTGAGTGAGGTGGAGGAACACTTACTTGAAGATCACAGACTATGGCTGGACAGATTATTTACAAAATCCACCTTGCAGCCCGAGTACTCATCACAAGACTTGTTAAATCGCAAATTAGAACTAAAATCGTGGTTAGAGCGTAATCGTGTACCGGTTCAAGTATCTGGAGATGAAGGGGAACTGTTGAGTATATCAGATGCATTATTCATTCAACCGCCGTATGAAGCTGAGAACTGTATCAGCACCAATGAGATTATTCTTGGAAGAGTGCAAGCTTTGATCAACTCAAAACCAGGAAACACGGATCAAACATAACGTACAGGAGGACACCATAATAGACTGCCAATATATGCTGTATGAGCCACAGCAGCTGAAGGGAGTATACTTCCAAATATGTTTTGCGGTACAATAGAACTGCATGCTCCAGAGTCCAGCCATGATAATTGTACACAAAATCCCTCACTTCTTACTTGCTTAAATCATCCATGGGTGCTTAGTCTTTTGTTGTCAAAAATATGACCCCTTAGTATTGTGAAACTAAATTTAGCTCTCAATATCTAAGTGGGTCTTACTTATTTTTTGTATACATTTGCTATGGAGCAAGAAGAAACACTGCAATGCATATTGGGACACTCCCTTCAGCTGCTGTGGTATGATACTGATACACACTGGTACCCATCAGTTTCCAGAGATTATGGACAAGACACCAAGACTGTCATATGAAAATCCAGTTGAAAATCAGCACACATTGTAGAAGTGGTAAAAGGTCATTTAATAATAATAGGATCCAATGTTGCATAAATAGCAGGTTTTTCAATAAACACCAACTGATGGGTACCAGTCATTTTGATATAAAAGTTGTTATACATGTGTGATGTAATCTGTCAAAATGAGTCAGAGGTCAAGTAAACATATTTATTTTCATATTTATTCTTGTTTATTTTGCACACTACAATAATTATGATAAAAGTCATATTGTAAATGGTCATTTGTCAAAATTATCAGACAATTGCCACATGCATCAAACATTTTCAACATTATCTGGAAATTTGGAAAAAACAGCCCTTTTCTTTCAAACTTGACAGAATTTTTCTGGATTTAAGTATACTGATTGGAAAGAATGAACAGTTTACCAACCCTAAGTGTTACAACTAAACATGACAACAAATAAATACAAATTTGTGTTTATTTGTTGTCATGTTTAATAGTAACACTGTGGGTTGGTAAATTGTTCTTTCTTTCTTATTAATATATTCATGTTTCCTCTCGTAGCAAGCAATTGTTCCCCATTGTGTTTATTTGTTCTTGTGCAGGATGCGTATCCCCATTACCTACTTTATATACTGATGGGCCCAATTTTTGTGGAAAATTGTATAGCGATGGACCCCCATTTTGTTTTTTCACAGGCACCTCCCTACCACCCCTTAGACCACTTTGGTTGGAATTGTCCATCAGCAAACATGCAAATCACACAAGTATTGATACTGCCTTAATTGCACAGTACTGGGTATACATCGATAAATTTAAAGTATCATCAAGGCTGAGCCTCAACTACATCACGGTTCTGAAGTGCCACTTTCGAAAATGAAATGAACCTTGAGTGCCACTATCCAATGCAAGCGAAAACACTGGTTGAAAAAATGATGGGATGTTTATTATTGGGGGGGGGGAGCCTATCAAGAGAACATGGTAGGCCTATAATGCCAACTAGAAATAATCCACTCTGCAAGTGTAAATTGTTGTCCTCGGTTACTAGTGCTAGTATATGTACTGTACCGTATCATGCCATATGTGAAAGCCTCACTCGCAGGAAAAGAAATGTACATAAAAAAGTAATAAAATATGTATGTCAGATTTTGTCTTTATCAAATTGCTTTTATGTTTGCTAGTATCCGATTCAGTGAGCACATTCTATGCTTGTTCCAAATTTGTACATCCATATCAAAATGATGATGCACTTGTCACTTGCTACATGTATGTCTCTTTTTACATAATAGCTAGGAATAAATACCAGACTCACTTCAAATCATCCCCAAGTCGCATGGTTTAGGAATACAGCATTCCGTAACCAAATGACTTGGGGATGATTTGAAGTGACGACCACTTGATATGAGTCTGGTATTTTATTCCTAGCTATGAGTATTATGTGACATGAGACACATGAAGCAGTCAACAAGTGCTTAGTTTTGATCATGTAAACACAGCCAAATTAAAAAGTCTCCAGTAGTTCCGTCCCCATTTAATCAGAGTCTGATGAGTTTATGGCAAGATAATTTTTGTAATAATTTTCTATACACTTTCCTTCGAAGATTGATACCAAATTTGATATCAAAAGTTTAATCATCGTGAGCATAGGAGCCGTTGTTTGGAAATTCGAAAATTTGGGGGTGGGACTTTACTCGAAGGTGGGACTATACTCGCGTCAGTACGGTATATAAATTATTTTACCATAAACTCATCAGAATCTGATTAAATGGTGATGGAACTACTGGAGACTTTCTTTTTTGGCTGTGTTTATATTGGATGTACGAGGGGGTATCCAAAAGTTTTTGACATCACTCAGAAGTAAAAGAGCTATACCGATGAAAATTTGTCAGTGTAATCACTGGTCCTTATGTACATTATGGTCCAAAAATGGTCTCATACGTATGTTTACTTTCTTCACAGGTGGCGCTAGACGGGAAGTAGGCACATAACCTTTTCATGATAAGATCCTCCACTTTCTTGAGTTTTTTCACTGTGGCCGCATCATCCATAACTTGATGGACGTCCACCTCTTGGCTCATCTGTGAGGGACATGTGGCCAGTTTGGAAATTCCTTTTTCAAAAAGCAATAGTGCCATGTGATGGGCAATCATCACCGTAGATTGCTTTCATTTCATCATAGATTTTCTGAGCATTGTAGGCCCAACCCTTCAGATGCAGGAACTTAATCACGCTGCGTGCCTCAATTTTCACCATCTTGCAGGTTATGCGCCTACTGCCCATCTAGCGCCACCTGTAAAAAAGTAAACATACTTATGAGACCATTTTTGGACCATAATGTACATAAGGACCAGTGATTACACTGACAAAATTTCATCGGTATAGCTCTTTCACTTTTTAGTGATGTCAAAAACTTTTGGATACCCCCTCGTACACATATGCAAAAAACAATATTTGATTAAGTTTAGGGTAGGGCATTCTGGTTCAGGGAATCATTGATGATCCCTTGAATATGATCACCTAAACATACTTGTACTACCTGCCCTGATCGGTTTGACATTGTATGGATTTTGAAAGTGTGCTAATATCTCAAATCACTTTAACCATGCCATCACTTAACCCATTTACTTATGTTACATTGTACTTTATGGCCGTAAATTCTTGGTTTGATTTATATTATATTACACAATCTGCTTCACAGGAGCCAAATGAGACTTTTTGAAAATTGAGTTACTATAATCATTACCTTATACAAACATCAGGCTACTAGTATCATGCTGAAAACACCAAAGGTCTAGCATACTTGGTTCGAAAGTTTTGAAGTTTTGTGATGTCTATTTTCTTATGTATTTTATAATTGTTTTGAGTCCATATTTTTGCCTTTATCTCCTGCCCATGTAAACCAGATTGTGTCACATATATGTACATAACTAGGTACATAATAACAACAACAAAATTGTATCTACTATTAATTAAGTCACAGGGAAATCAAAGACATATGCAACTTCAACTTGAATAGTAAAATAACTTTTATTTGGTACTGATACAATCAGACACAAGCAGATTTTCTTACATGTATGTTATCTGCACTTTTCTGTAAATATTTCAAATGGGTGGAATATCAATATTACTATAATGACCAAGGTATTGTTCCATTCTGGCCATAACTCATATCCTCAAGTTGGAAAACATTTATTAACAAATTCCAAAAGTGACCCAATGAAACAAAAACATCATTAATTTTTTTTTTCTTCAAAATTTCTCAAAATGTTTTAATAACATTTGATGTTGGGTTATTTTTGTAGCAAATATTTCTTCATTAATATTTTAACAATTTATTGTATTATTTTGAAAGATATATTCTATCAACATTTGACTAACATTATTTGCATACTTTTTATGACAAAATTTGAAAATGTTATCGCCTTGATGTAATTAAAACATATTATTATAGCCTTCATATAATAAAGGGATGGGGTATGAGCGTTTGGACAGTATTTATTGTGGGACATTAGAGCACATCAGACATATTATATAATACAAAGAATGTCCTTCTGATATGAAATAATTTTGATTTTTTGAAATTTGCAATGTAATACACATTTTATGGCAAATCATTAAAAATTGATATTTTTGATATTTAACAGTACTCGAAGCAAACTTTATAAATCTGATGATATGTACTTAAAGTGTATGTAGGTGGGATGAAAAGCCAATGATCAATTGAAAATTTTGACCTTTCGTATTGAATATATGGATTTTTTCCCCAAAACACCCAAAAAAATAGGGTCTTTTTGGGGAAAAATCCATATCTTCAATATGAAAGATCAAAATTTTCAATTGATCGTCGGCTTTTCCTCCCAGCTACATACACTTTAAGAATATATCATTAGATTTATCAAATTTACTTTGAGGACTGTTATATATCAAATATGTTAAAAATATCCAATTTTAATAATTTGTCATAAAATTTGTATTATATCATGAATTTCAAAAAAAAATTATTTGATATCAGAAAGACATTCTCACTATTCAGAATGCAATTCGATATGTCTGATGTGCTCTCATGTCCCACAAAAATACTGTCAAAACGTTCATTCTAGATCCCTTAACACAACAATAAAACATTTCTGGCAACCTTCGTACACCCTTTTGAAATGCTAGGAAAATGTTTTTTGTTCCATGGGTACTCAATTTACAGTGTTATTATACAAATGGCATTGCCTAAAATCTCCAATTGTTTTATTTTTAGTTTGCTGTCATTTTGTAGCTTTTAGAATCAGTCCCTAGAAAGTGAAATAAACCTTATTTACACCTATCCACAAGAAAGGTATATATAAATACCCTATCTGTCTGGTTTGGATGCAACCACTGTTCCAGCATAGACCCTGGTAGATATAGCGCCTATGGTTCCAGATGGAATAAGATTCGGAATTTTATATTAACTTGGACTGTATAGCTTGAAATGATTTTTTTCAAACACTGAAATCGTAATTCAATTTAGTCATAATGAATGTGATAAAATTAATCATGAGATGATGAAATAAAGAAAAATTAAATAATTAAAATATGAAGGTTTGTAGACTAGATGAATGCTGACCAAGACTTGATTACATCTATGAGCATGCATATTCCAATCAAATACCCATGGTGAGATTTGGCTTATGATCAACGTACAGGGTGGTAAAAAACCAAGAAACACACTTTTTTACTTACAGTAATTTCTACCTACTTCCTAAAGTTTAGCTAAAATTCTAGGAAAGTCTCTCAAGAATAAGCTAATAATGCTAATTTGAATAAAAGTGAGGTAAATCCACATTATCCATGGGTGGCTTGATTTAAATCACACATTTCTGAGGGTGTGATCACATCAGGCCCTTTTGATGTAGGGACGTGGGGTCGATGGGCCAATAGCGAAGTGCAGGAGAAATTTGCCAGCATGGTTCATAACGGCAAGATTTGGGATGATTTAGCCAAGGAATTCAATGCACAGTACCCCAAGAAGACGCACACTGGCGGCCAATTAAATACCAAAATAAAGGCGCTAAGGAAATGGTACAAGGAGCACAAGAAAGGGCAGGGGAAATCAGGTAAGTCATGGGTATCACCCTTCAACGAGTGTGGTGACGAAGTAATGAAGATGTTGAAGTGTTTGGAGGAGGAGGTCTCATGGGCAGATACCAAGATCACTTACCATCCCCAATAAGATGAAGCTGGCATTGAGTTTAACAAGCTGTTTGAAGATGGCATATCCAGTCATTTATTTTCTTAATAGTCTCATTGATATGGTTATCACATTTGAAGAAAAATCATCATCAGAAGGATTGGGTTTGAGAGCAGGCCAGGACATGAGCAAGAACTACTTGGACTCAACCAAGAGGATAACATTGGAAAAGTTGAAAAGACAGGCAATGCTCAAGTTTGAGAAACTTTGTCAACTACCACTGGGAACTTCCATGCCAAGGAAACCTTATAAATGCAAGTCATTCTAGTAGCAGGAATCCCCATAAGACATCTTACAAAACCTCAAAGGAGATGCTATCCCACTCCTGAAAAAGATGGATGATTCCCTCAAGAAATTCAAAGTATGTCATCAGCATTTCACGGTGGGACATTCATTGGTAACCATGTCAACAGATGTTTGAAGGTATTTATTTGTAAATGTAACAATTTAAAAAAAAAAATCAAAATCTCAAGTCATTTAAATATTATCAAATGCTATTATTTATATTATTATTATTCAATTATTATTCAGAGCAGGGACGTGCCACTCTGAAATTTTTTTTAAATTGTTTCCACCCATTTCTTATGCACTAACAATTAAAAAGTTCAATTTACGATACACTTGAAAGTCCTACTTTGATGGACTTGGCACATCGTTTTTAATTGACTTACATTTCTTTTTAAAGAGCAATTTTTGTAGTCAAAATCTGGATTTTGCAGAAAGAAAGCAAGCAAGAAAGAAAGCAAGGATTGCCTACTTGAAAATCTATGCCACACTACATTTTTACTATCTTCTGTAGATAGCAGTGAGGAATTGCTGTAAAAAGCCTATTAACACTGCAAATTGATGGGAGATTTTGACCATAAATTGCTCCAACTACATAGACTTTTGTGTTTTAAAACTTTTGTTACGTTTAAATACTATATCTTGGTTGCAGGGCTTTTAACTTTTTAGAATTGCTTGGCGTTAGACAGAGGCGTACCGGGGCGAAAATAATTTTTTTGACGACTATAATGTTCATTTTGACCATGATTATCTGAGCCACGGCGCTCGAGAATATAAAAGGTGTGTGTGTGTGGGGGGGGGGGCAGTGGTAGGGACAGCAACTTATTATTACGATGCGTGAGATTTTATTCATGTGACGGCTTTTGCGTGAGATTTACTACCTAGGCGTGAGCTTATACTACCTTGGCGTAATACCGTGAGAAAATGACCGAATGCGTGAGAGTTGACAGCCCTGTGGTTGTTTTAATACCATCTTATTGGTCATGTATGTGAATAAATTTTGGTTTTTTTTTTCATGAAAGATTAACTTTGAGGGATTCAAATGACACAATTCTACAGGATGATGTTACTTTAATCTTTTATATCATTCAAACTCTTCTTTCTTGTTTGTTACGTTTAAATACTAGCCTATATCTTGGTTGTTTTAATACCATCTTGTTGGTCATGTATGTGAATAACTTTTGGGGGTTTTTTTCTTGAAAGATAACACTGGTGACTTTAAATCAGTGAGAGTAACACCAGGAGGTGATGTTAGAAACCTTAAAGAAAGACAATCACTATGGGTGAAATAAAAGGCATTGGAACAAGTTTTTTTGTTTTCCCGCAAGGACACAATAAACTAGGAAATGAAGTGGACTTCAGACTATCATTGAGAGATTTGAATGACAGAATTCTACAGGATGATGTTACTTGAATCGTTTATATTATTCAAATTAACATTTTGGGCCAGCACTGTTGGATTTTGAATTGCCAATTATCTTGCTGCCATTTGTCCCCATGTTTAGGGCAGTACTTGATTTGAGGCTCTGACTTTTGTGTAATTAAAGTAGAATCACAGAAAATGTACTCTTGCTTGGACAAGTTGTTTACAAGATCTGACAATCCATGGAGTGATCTACCGGTAATCTCAATCTTAATGGACTCCTGTGCCGTTATGAGGGGTAGTAAAAGTGAGCTGGAAAAAAAGGATAAGAAATACCAAAGCTTCTCACTTACTAGATATTGATGGTGATATTTGCATAATGCTTGTGGAGTCTTTTGCATAAGAATAAGAAAGGAAATGGGCAAAAGAAATATTACATCCATTGTAAGCGGTGGATTTTATCCACCCTTGCATGCAAACATGCCAAATCATGTTAAACCTCACCCTCAAAGGCATGCCTAACCGCTAAATTAAAGAAGCAGGATGACGATTCGTTCACTAATCATGTGCAAAATCACATTCAGGAGGTGCCATGTGCAATGCAGCAGACTTGTATTCTGAGTTGACAAAACATATCTTCTTTAACACAAGGGTATGCACAACATTTTGTCTTATGCTATGGAATAGAGTAAGACAGTATAATCACCCTAGTCTGGTGACCTCAGACGACCTTTGACCTTGTATGGGACCTTTGACCTCACGAAATTGGATAAAGTATGAAGAGTTATGCAGCAATCATCCTCTTGAGGGCCAGTGTGACGGGGCCCATGTAGAATGCAGCTATTGGCCAAATTGCTACTAACATGTAAACTTAGGTAGAAAAATGGCCAACCAACATGATATGCAACTCAAAGAGACACTGAGGCTGTGTATAACTTTACAACATTGGAAGCAGCCATTAAAAGCCTTAAAGATGACTTTGATGATAGATTATCACTGAATATGTCACAACATATACAGCAGGTGATGAATGTGTTAAGGGCACATTTTGTTTTTAGATTGTTTTTCTTGTGTCATTTTATAATAAAGCCTGAAGGTACGCTTGGTACCTAAAATGTGCTAAAGTATACTGTTTCCCATCTCCGTTCGTTTTATTTGATGTCACTTCACGGAAGTGTATCTTCATAGATCCAGTATAAGTATGAGTGTTTTGTCAACCATCTGTTTACAAACGGGCATATTACATCATGTACACAGAAGAGGCAGATACCAGTACGCTTGCCAATGAGATGGAGGCGGCATTATTTGCTTTTAAAATACAAAATCGCTATTAAAAAAAAATGGGAATACCAACAAAAGAGAAGAGATAGTGCTCAAAGGACCTGCGAAAAAGCCACTATGCAAAACTTTAAGAAAGTTATCGCACATATTGACAATAGAATAAAGGAGATAATATATACAGCAAGTGCATGAAAAGCCAACACATAATGAAGATTCACTGTGGCTCCTCATGACAAAGTCAAAGGTTAGCGAGTGTGCAGTATGACATAGATGCTATCAATGACTTGATCAAGAACTTGAAAGTAGAAAACATGGTGCTATACTTAAAACTTACAGACCTTACAGAAAAATAGTAGGCTTATCAATCTGATCTCCTATAATGTGCCTGAGAAAGCTGATAATGCCTATGTTACATTTTATATGTTACTTTTAAACATTTAACTTTGGGACTTGATTTGTTGCAAAGGTTGCACTTTATAACGTTTTGGTCTTTCTGCTATTCTGATTAGTGATGGTATTGAACTTAAAACTGCTTAATAGTTATTCACACTTTGCGATCTCTTCCTTGCTTTATACTTTGTTTGAATCTTGCAGCCTTTTTGCAATTCTAATTTGTCATGAGATTGAGCTCTGAGATAAAGATCCAGGTAATTACAGGCCCATATCAATTCTTCCCATTTTATCAAAAATCATCGAGCGTTCCTGCACTAGAGAAGTGCAGGAAGCTATATAAGGAGAAGAGGGAGTAAGATCATGAACAGGGAGAGAACATATTTCCTAACTCACGTCTATGACCCTCTTTTAATGATAGGAAACCAGTTTCCCAGGAAAGTGGATTGGATGACCATATCAGTCATACCTGATGAAGTCCTCCGATGTGAAGGACAAAATATTGTAGTGAGTACAAAATTCACTTGGTTTAGTCAAGCAAAATGGAAATATATTTTGGTGGAGTAAAAGCATTTTATGAGTTCCAGTTTGAGTTATGAGTTCCAGCCCTGAAGATGCAGCCTGATCGACTCGGCGGCATACGGTAGACAAATTGTAGGCCTAGGCCTTACCCGAAATCGATATTGGGGTCCAAGAAACAGTGCATGTGCCAAACGAAGTATTTTTTTGGTTTTCTTGTCCGTGATGAATGACGACACAGACCCAGGCCGACCGTTCGTCACGTAAACTTGCTGTTGAGTTTTGATCCGTCATTTTTTTAATTTTATTTGTGTTTTTTCACTATACCATAATGGTTAAAACCTGTGTGGTACCGGGTTGTAATAGAGATAACATTAACAGTTCCATAGGCAGGAGTCTATAGAATCCTAGCTCTTCGCTTTTCTGAGCGAAGGCGAGCTTGGTGCGATGCAATTTTTACAATTTTAGTACAATACGTCACTATTTCTATTTCTATTTTATGTTAAAATATTTATTTTGTTTTAATCATTCATTCATTGTTGATATATCGATATATTATTTATTTAAGTTGATGACTTTTGTAAAAAATCTCTGTAAATCCCAGGCGTAAATCAAACCATAAATTGTCGATATTAAAAGGGCATTTCGTGATCCACAGCATCATCCCCCCACTTTTCTATGAGATTTTTATATCACTGGAACGCTCTGGCTACATAATGTTTATGTGTAAAAAATTTCTTGCAGATTAATTCGTTTACCAAAGATATTGTGAAATTTGAATTTAGTTCTGGTATACCAGAACGAAATTACAAATTACATTGTCTATGGAGCAGTGTAATACACATAATCATGCACAACTCGCAAACGCAAAATCGGAATCAACTGAAATTTTGGGAATAAGGTTTTTTGGAGATATCTACTGAAAAATGTCATAAAAAGAGGATGTTAGGATCACGAAATACTCCTTTAATTTAAAATGTAATCCAGGTGCTATCATCATAGGCCTATTAATTGAAAGGAGGGCCTGCGCCGCGCCGGCTTGCCTGGTTTAGGACCCCACCCCAGGTGGCGCATGCGCAGCTTGCGTCGTATGACGTGCCATTGGATGACCCGAATCTTCTCAAAAATTCGTCATGGATGCCAAATCTTCTGCAAAATCAAACCTGAAGGAGGCATTGTGTAATCTTCATTTAATTATTTATTTCCTGCAGGGATCGCCCTAGGTTTCAAGAGTTTTATTATACACGCCCCCTAATGGGAGACAGATTCGTCCACGCCCGATTTTGAGATTTTTAAATGCCTGTAAACACTGTGATCTTTCACTGGAAAATGATCAAATCAAACTTTCTAATTTTTGTCCTATTTTTTTATCATTTAAAAATCACTGTTTTTCTCTTTTCCTACTTTGAATCGAACATGCTCCAGAACGGCGGATAAATTGGCATCTTTAACGCAATGCTTTATGCGAAGCAACACGTTCGGCTGAACGCACGACCAGCAATCGGCAATAAATCAATCAGCTGCACCGGGTACAGTCTGGCGAGCCCGGTTCACTATCGCTAAATAAAATTCATGACTATATTAATAAACTGTCGAATTGCGTCGGCTTCTGCTGGTTTGCTGCTTTTGCTTATGACTCTGCAAACATGTCATCTGTGAGAACAGAAATGCATGATGCAATGCAGGATATAGAGTATAGTGTACTTCCATAACTTCCGTAATCTTGAAAAGTGATAAAAAAACCAACACAGATGATCGGTCACTAATCCGAGACAAACTTTTGCATTAATTCGGTGAAATATGAGTCGTATTATTGTTAAAAGTTTACAGGAATTTACTATAGTATATTGGATTGATCCCCGATTCATTTTACTTAATTGTATCTTAATTCTCTTCTTCTTCAGAAAGCCGGCATTGGAGGATATGGAGCCAAATTTGCATTCCCCTTAGTGTTATCTTATTTACGTGGTTTGCTGCCATTGACAATAAAAGGGAGATATGGAGCAGGACTCTTCAGAAAGCCGGCATTGGAGGGTCTGGATATGGAGCCAAATTTGCATTCCCCCCTTAGTGTTATCTTATTTACGTAGTTTGCTGCCATTGAACATAAAAGGGGAGATATGGAGCGGGACTCTTCAGAAAGCCGGCATTGGAGGATATGGAGCCAAATTTACATTCCCCCCCTTAGTGTTATCTTATTTACGTAGTTTGCTGCCATTGAACATAAAAGGGGAGATATGGGAAAGGGACTCTTCAGAAAGCCGGCATTGGAGGATATGGAGCCAAATTTACATTCCCCCTTAGTGTTATCTTATTTATGTAGTTTGCTGCCATTGAACATAAAGTATGGAGCAGGACTCTTCAGAAAGCCGGCATTGGAGGATATGGAGCCAAATTTACATTCCCCTTAGTGCTATCTTATTTACGTGGTTTGCTGCCATTGAACATAAAAGGGGAGATATGGAGCAGGACTCTTCAGAAAGCCGGCATTGGAGGATATGGAGCCAAATTTACATTCCCCCTTAGTGTTATCTTATTTACGTGGTTTGCTGCCATTGAACATAAAAGGGGAGATATGGAGCGGAACTCTTCAGAAAGCCGGCATTGGAGGATATGGAGCCAAATTTACATTCCCCCCTTAGTGTTATCTTATTTATGTAGTTTGCTGCCATTGACCATAAAGGGGAGCTATGGAGCAGGACTCTTCAGAAAGCCGGCATTGGAGGATATGGAGCCAAATTTACATTCCCCCCTTAGTGTTATCTTATTTACGTAGTTTGCTGCCAGTGAACATAAAAGGGGAGATATGGAGCAGGACTCTTCAGAAAGCCGGCATTGGAGGATATGGAGCCAAATTTACATTCCCCCTTAGTGTTATCTTATTTACGTGGTTTGCTGCCATTGAACATAAAAGGGAGATATGGAGCAGGACTCTTCAGAAAGCCGGCATTGGAGGATATGGAGCCAAATTTACATTCCCCCCTTAGTGCTATCTTATTTACGTGGTTTGCTGCCATTGAACATAAAAGGGAGATATGGAGCAGGACTCTTCAGAAAGCCGGCATTGGAGGATATGGAGCCAAATTTACATTCCCCCCTTAGTGTTATCTTATTTACGTAGTTTGCTGCCATTGAACATAAAAGGGGAGATATGGAGCAGGACTCTTCAGAAAGCCGGCATTGGAGGATATGGAGCCAAATTTACATTCCCCCCTTAGTGTTATCTTATTTATGTAGTTTGCTGCCATTGAACATAAAAGGGGAGATATGGAGCGGGACTCTTCAGAAAGCCGGCATTGGAGGATATGGAGCCAAATTTACATTCCCCCTTAGTGTTATCTTATTTATGTAGTTTGCTGCCATTGAACATAAAAGGGGAGATATGGAGCGGGACTCTTCAGAAAGCCGGCATTGGAGGATATGGAGCCAAATTTACATTCCCCCCTTAGTGTTATCTTATTTATGTAGTTTGCTGCCATTGAACATAAAAGGGGAGATATGGAGCGGGACTCTTCAGAAAGCCGGCATTGGAGGATATGGAGCCAAATTTACATTCCCCCCTTAGTGTTATCTTATTTATGTAGTTTGCTGCCATTGAACATAAAAGGGGAGATATGGAGCGGGACTCTTCAGAAAGCCGGCATTGGAGGATATGGAGCCAAATTTGCATTCCCCCCTTAGTGTTATCGCTTATTTATGTAGTTTGCTGCCATTGGACATAAAAGGGGAGATATGGAGCAGGACTCTTCAGAAAGCCGGCATTGGAGGATATGGAGCCAAATTTGCATTCCCCCCTTAGTGTTATCTTATTTACGTAGTTTGCTGCCATTGAACATAAAAGGGGAGATATGGAGCAGGACTCTTCAGAAAGCCGGCATTGGAGGATATGGAGCCAAATTTACATTCCCCCCTTAGTGTTATCTTATGTATGTAGTTGCTGCCATTGAACATAAAAGGGGAGATATGGAGCGGGACTCTTCAGAAAGCCGGCATTGGAGGATATGGAGCCAAATTTACATTCCCCCCTTAGTGTTATCTTATTTATGTAGTTTGCTGCCATTGAACATAAAAGGGGAGATATGGAGCGGGACTCTTCAGAAAGCCGGCATTGGAGGATATGGAGCCAAATTTACATTCGCCCGTAGTGTTATCTGATTTAGGTGGTTTGCTGCCATTGAACATAAAAGGGGAGATATGGAGCAGGACTCTTCAGAAAGCCGGCATTGGAGGATATGGAGCCAAATTTGCATTCCCCCCTTAGTGTTATCTTATTTATGTAGTTTGCTGCCATTGAACATAAAAGGGGAGATATGGAGCGGGACTCTTCAGAAAGCCGGCATTGGAGGATATGGAGCCAAATTTACATTCCCCCTTAGTGTTATCTTATTTATGTAGTTTGCTGCCATTGAACATAAAAGGGGAGATATGGAGCGGGACTCTTCAGAAAGCCGGCATTGGAGGATATGGAGCCAAATTTGCATTCCCCCCTTAGTGTTATCTTATTTATGTAGTTTGCTGCCATTGAACATAAAAGGGGAGATATGGAGCGGGACGTATCCAGTTAGCTTAGAAGAGTTTTGTAATTCCATTCAATTGTAATTCATATAAATCAACACACAAATAGACACTTTTTTTATAAAACTCTTTTGTTGGAGTCGGTAATAAATCAACGTACCAATCAATCTATATAGTCTCTGTAAGTTCGGCAATCAATGAAGGTTTTGTGCTGATTACCTTGGTCTGGGGCGGACATTTTAAAAATGAATTTAGAAGAGCAGCAACGACACTTGCATTACATTCAGATGTCAAATCTACATCATATGCAAAATTTGAGGAAATTCGCATCGAGTCCGTTTTTATTTTAGAGCCATTTGTCTATAACTGGTCTTTACATGTAGCCCTATGGAGAGAGTGCCTGTTGAGGGAGCTATAACCCCGATTTTAGGAACAAAAAAGAAAAAAAAAAAAAACGGACTCGTACGAATTTTCTAAAATTCTCAGAGTATGTAGTATGAACATGTAGAAATATAATCAAGTAGTTACCCTACCTGCTCTTAAAAAAAAAAAAAAAAAGTCCTATACCTCAATGATAATGAAACCTAGGTGTGATGTATGTCATTTAGAGAAAAGAGAAAGGAACGGCAATAGAGAGAGAGGCGCTAATATTAGCCATGGCGGAAGATGAAGAATTCTGTGCATAATTTCAATTTGTTATGCGCACTTTGCATGGGTTTTGAACAATTTTTTAAAATTTGTCACTGTCTCGTCATTTCCATTTGATTCTGTTTTCAAAACAAATATGGTTTGTTGGTATCTTTTGATTTCCATATAATACATCAATTGCAGATCACCGAGTGACTGGTTGTAAAATTTCTGTAATGTTTAGCCTAAGTACTATATCTTGGCTGTTTTAAAATGTCATGTTGGTCATGTGTTTGTGCATATTTTTGGATGTTTTTTTAAATCATTCAAATTAACATTTGGGCCAGCACTGTTGAATTTTGATTTGCCAATTATCTTGCTGCCATTTTTCCCCATGTTCAGGGCTGTTGCTTGATTTGTGTAGCTTTTGCGCTTTTGAATTGCATGCAGAGTATATTGCTATTTGAACACGATTTAGGCGATTTCTACATGAATGTTTGGACATGTCCCGGCCAACTCATGCATAAATGGAATCATCAGCCACATTCAATGTGTTTGTCAGGTTATCAGAGTAAGTTTGACATTAATATCAAAATGTTGCTTGGGAAGCTAACTGACAACACTATTGATCAACATATAGTCAGCTATCATGTTAAGTGTTAATAACCTGTACAAGAAGAAGAAGTAAGAGTAAAAGCAGCTAAAAGGCCAGGGTGAGAGACAGAAATCAAGAGAGCAGAAAAGAGAATGGTATGAAGCATGAGTTGACAGAGTCACTGTTATCACGGCAAATGTTCCATTACAAGTGTGGAAGAAGGTTTACACTTTATCCTAGATATAGCAAATGAACACATATTGAGAGGTCAAGAGAAGAGGTGAGTAACTGGAACACACTGCGAATCTGAGCAGAGCAGAGACAAAGGGATTTTGCTGCACTTCTACTTGAGGATCATGTTGCATCTCAGATTTTGTCAATTCCAGATCTTGCACAATTTTTAACATTGTGGCATTTTCCTCTTTTAAGGTATGAAAATTTACTTTCTTTCCTTATGTTTTTTTTTTTTTTTTTTACGCCACAGACCAACTCTTGTCTTGCTCGATATATCAACGACTGCCACAAAAAAAAAAAAAAAACTCCATTTTGAAAAAGAAAACGTTCTCACTCTCTGGAAGTATACACCTCTGCTTGATGATCTTTAACATTGCTACAAGATGTTTAACCAATGATATATAATGTGCTTACAACATGAGCAGATCCATACATTTCTGACAAAAATTATACCAGTCGATCTTCATGAGGTATCTCAGTCACAGTTACAAGACGACTGAATTGCCAGCAACTGAGCAACGTCTCCAAGATATAGTTACAGCTCAGAAAGCTGACCATGAATGTGCTGCATGATTTTGATATACTCAGTCTTAATAAAATTAGCATGTGATACAAAATTGTTGAACAATGTGAAAAGTCGGATATGAAGTTATTTGGTGTTTAATATTCTGTGTGAATGAATAGGTGCTATATATTGTATAGCTGTGATTAAAATAATCTGTGTGATACGTGTTAAATTTCTTTGATTTACTATGTATTATTATATGTACTTGAATATACCTAAGGGGTTAAGCATATGTTGTGTACTTTGTGTTATTTTTTGCTAGTTTGCCATAAACATAATTGTCCTAGTGTTTGTGTTGTCACTCAAGTCTCTCTATGTTTCATGTACATTGTTAAATTAAATCTTGGTTGCACAATGATTCCATTAAAACTCTTGGTTCTTTCCTCAGGATCTATAGCAGCGATGCATCCCATGGACAAAAACATGGAATGACATCAATCCTGGCAAATGGAAGGAAACTATCTGCTGCACCATGCAGCTACAATTGCACGAGCGCCTGAAGAACAAACAGGGCTTGGGAAAACGTTCAAGACTTGTGATTTGCTGCAAATTGTAACATTTAGTTGTTTGTGTAGAATGGCGACAGCATGGTTGTCTGCACTTGTGTCCCATCAGCGCATAAACATTGTGAAAGTACATTTTGAAAGTATATATATGTGTAATTTGTACCATCGTGACAGTTGATTATTCAGAATTTAAAGGTGCTCTTGTGTTTAACATTGCATAGAATTAAAGCCAATGTATACACGGCGACTCAATGATTCATCATAATTTGGATCAATCAGTAACTAAGGTTTTGTGTTTTACATGTTTTTTGGTGCTTTGTGTCTTTCTTTCTTTGTTGTCGGTATCAGGGGCTAAATCAAGAATTTATCAGTGAACTGGAGGACTATTACACGAATGTACCACTAAGGGCAGCAAAGAAGGATCTGGTGGCACCATTGCTAAATTTATAGTAGCAGTACATTGTATATCATGGAAAAGGAGTTGTAACTTGCAAAAAAATGACAATTTTCCAAACATGCTTGATATTTGTGACAAAAGACACCAATTTTGTTTCTCTAGGATGGTGATTCGTCACAAAACTCGGCTAAAGCACTTTCTGCCATAAGATGCGTGAACACGCAAGTTTTGAACATTCTGGCCCCCGTATCCCGGATTGGAATCCAATAGAAAACATTTTTCATCTGGCAGGAAAGGCACTCAGAGAAGATGCCATCCATCCAATCTGTCAAAGGAAAAGTTTGAAGAGTTTCAAATAAAGATTGTGAGAACCTTGAATAACATCCCAAAGGACATAATTGATAAGACAATGGAGTCAACAAGGATGCATTTACAGCAGATAATATGAACCACAGCTCTGCCAGCTCCTGAGGTAATTTTATGGCGAAGTGTGGAAAACAAATGGTTAGAAGTACTCCAAATCTACAATCTACGAAAAAAGTCCTTGGAACGCTTGGTACACTCTGTCGAAATTCCGTGCAGAATTTCATATGATCATGGAAATGACGTATATTTTGCCTGGGAACAAGCATGACATCTACAACAATGATTTACCCTTCCCCTCTCCCCATCAATCAATGTTGGAACACATTGGGAACCGCTGAAGACTTTGGTATTTCTCAACATTGCACGGGGGAGAGGGGGTGACAGTTTTCCGTTATTTACACGCAAGCGTTCCAAGACTTTTTGCGTTGATTGTCTCTACCGAATGCAAAATATTTCATCTAAATTTCGTTTTTGTGTCATAACTCAAAAACGGAATGTCGTATGAGCTTCATATTGCACACGATTTGAGAGTGGATTATATGCTTTGAAATCATAACAAAATTGTTAATAAAGAAATTGGTTTATTTAGGGAGTGGTCACTGAAACCATCTCCTATGCTAAACAACACACGTTTCGTAATTATGACTCTAAACTGCTCTAAAATGTCATTTTTGTCCCATAACTTAAAAACAAAATGTTGTATGAGCTTCATATTGCACTCGATTTGGGAGTATATAATATCCCTTTGAATCACAATAAAATTGTTGATAAAGATGTTGCATTATTTAGGGAATGGTCACTGAAAACTCCTCCTATGCTAAATTACACACATTTCGTAATTATGACTAAAATCTCGTTTTTGTCTCATAATTCAAAAACACTACAAAATAGTTTTAAAAAAATATTACAATGTTTTGCAGCATGTTTTCCAAAATGTTTTTGAATTTTATTAAAACGTTCTGTACCCTTTATAATATAACCCAACATGTAAATGTTTTCTGTAAAACTTGCGTTTGCTGAGTATAGGCTTATCCGAACGAATGAGAAAGATTGTGATGTAACAATTTGAAACAATTCATTTCTGAATATTATTTATAATAAAATACGCTTTTGAAAAAAAAAAAAAAAAGAAAACAACAATTGAATACACTTAAAGAAAAAAATCTACCACCACGGGGACTCGAACCATTCGCATCAATCAATAGTCAAAAGATTACCAGTCGAAGGACTAAGCCGTTGCGCCACGCTGCCATTTCGCAATCGAAGTGATCAGTTTTGGTCTTTTATAGTAGTCAGGTATCGGGGAAAGTGTAAAGCTGCATAGCACAAATGGCAAAGTGGATCAGTTTACCATAATGACAAAATGGTCCAAAATCGACATTTTATGGTTTTTAGGCCGCATCTCATGGAGCGTGACGTTCGTTTACCTTGGCTATACCGATTGAGAATGTTTGAATACAAAAGTAATGACAAATTGATCGCATTTATGACATTTGTTAACAGTTTGCCATTTTGAATTGAAATAATTATCTATACGTATATATATTAATATCAATGCAGGGCAAACTGCTCAGTATGCACGCTATTCAATGCAGCAGTTTACCATTACAGATTACCATATGGGTTTACACTTTACACCCTTTAACTATTCGTGTTTTAATTGCGTGAATCATTGTTAAATTATGCATTCATTATTTTCAATGCTTCTTTTTTCCTTTCTTTGTATTAAAAAGAAAGAAAGAAAAGAATTAAAGAAAGAATTAAAGAAAGAAAGAAAGAAAGAAAGAAAGAAAGAAAGAAAGAAAGAAAGAAAGAAAGAAGGAAAGAAAATGAAAGAATGAATGAATGAAAGAATGAATGAATGAATGAATGAATGAATGAATGAATGAATGAATGAATGAATGAATGAACGAAAGACATTTGAAATAAATAAAAACATGAACGTGGAAAAAGGTTGAAGTGACCGCTTATAGGTTGAAATTGCAAGCAGCTTAATCACGAAGCTCACGTGGCCGAGTGGTTAAGGCATAGGTCTTGTCAACATGAGGTCCTGGGTTCGATTCCTATGCGGTATTACTTTTTCTGTTTCATTTATTATTTGCGACGGTGAACCCGGTGAAAATATTTGTTTATTATAAATACATGAAGTATACATTTTTTATTTATTTTTTCTGTCTTTCTTTCTTCCTTTCTTTCTCTATGTTTGATTAATTAATTTAATTATTTCTTTCTTTCTTTCCCAAAAGCCCCCAAATGAAATACTTTCCGATTTAAATGTGATCTTATAATAGTCCTACAAACCCCCTCCGCCCTACCCCACATACATCCCACGCCCAACACCTCGCACGCACCCCCACCCACATTATACACACACCCCATACACAAAAATGTGAAGCACAAATCTGCTGAAGATAGTTGTTACATCATGTCAAAAACAAGTTAATGCTATCTACTGAAAATAGTCGTAGTTTATTATTGACTTCCTTACAATCCTAACGTACATGCGGTTTTAGTATTTAATTAAAACTCATTTTTCTGTTTTGTAACGCTCGTTCACCTATCTGACAAGTGCTATGAAGGTGAACTTTAAATATTAATTTCAAAAATAAATTAAACAACTCGGAATCAGGCAGCTTAGAGCCGTGATAGGATTTCTCGGTTTTGAGATATAGCATAAAAATTTCATTAAATGCGTGTATGTTAGGGTATGGGGTGTTTCAGTGTCCACTCCCTGAACCAACCATTTTCTTTATCAACAATTGTATTATGATTCCTAAGTACATGGTCTACTTCCAAATCCTGTGAAATATGAAGACCATACAACATTCTGTTTTTGAGTTATGGGACAAAACGACATTTTAGATCAGTTTAGAGCTATAATTGCGAAATGTGTGTATTTTAGCATAGGGGGTGATTGCAGTGACCACTTCCTAAAGAAACCAATTTCTTTATCAACAATTTTGTTATGATTCCAAAGCATAATCCACTCTCAAATCGTGTGCAATGAGAAGCTCATACGACATTCCGCTTTTGAGTTATGAGACAAAAACGAAATTTAGATGAAATATTTTGCATTCGGCAGAGACAATCTACGAAAAAAGTCCTTGGAACGCTTGGTACACTCTGTCGAAATTCCGTGCAGAATTTCATATGATCATGGAAATGACGTATATTTTGCCTGGGAACAAGCATAACATCTACAACAATGATTTACCCTTCCCCCTCTCCCCATCAATCAATGTTGGAACACATTGGGAACCGCTGAAGACTTTGGTATTTCTCAACATTGCACGGGGAGAGGGGTGACAGTTTTCCGTTATTTACACGCAAGCGTTCCAAGACTTTATGTTGATTGTAGTCTTAGCAACATCCGTGCTACAATTCAGCGGTACCTGAGCTCGCCACCCAACAACCAACTGATAAACATCATGAAGGGAGAATGTTTTGCAGCAGTTAACAATGTGTTTGATGGCGGACTAAAGGTAGAGTGGAGAAGACAAGACCACAAGCTACCCAGAAATCTCAGAGGAAGACATGCAGCAATTGTTTGACTCAGATGTTTTTGACATCAACACTACGCTAGGCCTACAACGGTTATTGTGTTCTTCAACATTCAGTACGCTTTTGTAGGACAGGTCGGGAAGGTCTATGTAGTTAAGAATGACGACTTCAAAATCCTGAAAGATGCAGCCAATAAAGAGTATCTCTCCTTAACATATAAAATTGTATGTTTTTTAATTTATGAATTTGCTTATGTAATTTGTATTTTAAGATGTTGTTAATGTACTCTCCATTTTCATGTGTAAAGCGCATTGATGCCTTGCTTTATGTGCTATATATTCTTGTTTATTATTTATTATTATTATTAACATTCAATGAGCACCAAAAGAATCATCCGGCAACATTAAATGAGAAGTACAACAGCAAAATGAAATGGTAGGCTATTGAAGACCAGTTTTGCCTTGTCAAAAACATCCGAAAGGACATAAGACAATATTATAGTCAACAAGGATGCAATTAATTGAAGCAGATAATATCAATGTGCGGACAGTGGTGCATCACATCTACAGGTTTACAGGCAACAAGTGGAAGCAAACGACCAAAGAAACATGACCACGAAGAAACGATGTTCCGTAAAGAACTCCGGACGCCTGGTCTCTTGAACTCGACATTCAACCAAATCAAAGCAATTGCTTCGGAATACTACTTGATGGTTAGAACTGTGAAGAAGTATCAAAATCTTGTAAGTTCTTGAGCAAATCAAAGATTCCTAAACTTATTCATATTTGTAGCTGGACTCATCTATGAAATTGAAGCTTCTTGCTGATTTTGGGCTGGCATGCTAGGGTACTCCATGTATTTGTAATAACAGTAGAATTATAATAATTGTATATCTAAATTAAAATGAAGCAATCAAAATTTCATTGTAAAATGATGCACTATATAATAGATGCAATTGAGGGAACAAACGAAAAGATCGACAACATCTTATAAACGTTCCTTAGGGAGGTATAGGGGTTAAAATTGTTGATTACATCTTTGCTATGCTCTTATAAAAACATCAATGATATTTTGACCCACTTCTGGTTTTGTTACAGACAGGAACACAGCAATGAAACAAAACTACAATCATGGAAAAAAATGTCATCTGTGAGAACAGAAATGCATGATGCAATGCAGGATATAGAGTATAGTGTACTTCCATAACTTCCGTAATCTTGAAAAGTGATAAAAAAACCAACACAGATGATCGGTCACTAATCCGAGACAAACTTTTGCATTAATTCGGTGAAATATGAGTCGTATTATTGTTAAAAGTTTACAGGAATTTACTATAGTATATTGGATTGATCCCCGATTCATTTTACTTAATTGTATCTTAATTCTCTTCTTCTTCAGAAAGCCGGCATTGGAGGATATGGAGCCAAATTTGCATTCCCCCCTTAGTGTTATCTTATTTACGTAGTTTGCTGCCATTGACAATAAAAGGGGAGATATGGAGCAGGACTCTTCAGAAAGCCGGCATTGGAGGGTCTGGATATGGAGCCAAATTTGCATTCCCCCCTTAGTGTTATCTTATTTACGTAGTTTGCTGCCATTGAACATAAAAGGGGAGATATGGAGCGGAACTCTTCAGAAAGCCGGCATTGGAGGATATGGAGCCAAATTTACATTCCCCCCTTAGTGTTATCTTATTTACGTAGTTTGCTGCCATTGAACATAAAAGGGGAGATATGGAGCGGGACTCTTCAGAAAGCCGGCATTGGAGGATATGGAGCCAAATTTACATTCCCCCCTTAGTGTTATCTTATTTATGTAGTTTGCTGCCATTGAACATAAAAGGGGAGATATGGAGCAGGACTCTTCAGAAAGCCGGCATTGGAGGATATGGAGCCAAATTTACATTCCCCCCTTAGTGCTATCTTATTTACGTAGTTTGCTGCCATTGAACATAAGAGGGGAGATATGGAGCAGGACTCTTCAGAAAGCCGGCATTGGAGGATATGGAGCCAAATTTACATTCCCCCCTTAGTGTTATCTTATTTACGTAGTTTGCTGCCATTGAACATAAAAGGGGAGATATGGAGCGGAACTCTTCAGAAAGCCGGCATTGGAGGATATGGAGCCAAATTTACATTCCCCCCTTAATGTTATCTTATTTATGTAGTTTGCTGCCATTGAACATAAAAGGGGAGATATGGAGCAGGACTCTTCAGAAAGCCGGCATTGGAGGATATGGAGCCAAATTTACATTCCCCCCTTAGTGTTATCTTATTTACGTAGTTTGCTGCCATTGAACATAAAAGGGGAGATATGGAGCAGGACTCTTCAGAAAGCCGGCATTGGAGGATATGGAGCCAAATTTACATTCCCCCCTTAGTGTTATCTTATTTACGTAGTTTGCTGCCATTGAACATAAAAGGGGAGATATGGAGCAGGACTCTTCAGAAAGCCGGCATTGGAGGATATGGAGCCAAATTTACATTCCCCCCTTAGTGCTATCTTATTTACGTAGTTTGCTGCCATTGAACATAAAAGGGGAGATATGGAGCAGGACTCTTCAGAAAGCCGGCATTGGAGGATATGGAGCCAAATTTACATTCCCCCCTTAGTGTTATCTTATTTACGTAGTTTGCTGCCATTGAACATAAAAGGGAGATATGGAGCAGGACTCTTCAGAAAGCCGGCATTGGAGGATATGGAGCCAAATTTACATTCCCCCCTTAGTGTTATCTTATTTATGTAGTTTGCTGCCATTGAACATAAAAGGGGAGATATGGAGCGGGACTCTTCAGAAAGCCGGCATTGGAGGATATGGAGCCAAATTTACATTCCCCCCTTAGTGTTATCTTATTTATGTAGTTTGCTGCCATTGAACATAAAAGGGGAGATATGGAGCGGGACTCTTCAGAAAGCCGGCATTGGAGGATATGGAGCCAAATTTACATTCCCCCCTTAGTGTTATCTTATTTATGTAGTTTGCTGCCATTGAACATAAAAGGGGAGATATGGAGCGGAACTCTTCAGAAAGCCGGCATTGGAGGATATGGAGCCAAATTTACATTCCCCCCTTAGTGTTATCTTATTTATGTAGTTTGCTGCCATTGAACATAAAAGGGGAGATATGGAGCGGACTCTTCAGAAAGCCGGCATTGGAGGATATGGAGCCAAATTTGCATTCCCCCTTAGTGTTATCTTATTTATGTAGTTTGCTGCCATTGGACATAAAAGGGGAGATATGGAGCAGGACTCTTCAGAAAGCCGGCATTGGAGGATATGGAGCCAAATTTGCATTCCCCCCTTAGTGTTATCTTATTTACGTAGTTTGCTGCCATTGAACATAAAAGGGGAGATATGGAGCAGGACTCTTCAGAAAGCCGGCATTGGAGGATATGGAGCCAAATTTACATTCCCCCCTTAGTGTTATCTTATTTACGTAGTTTGCTGCCATTGAACATAAAAGGGGAGATATGGAGCGGGACTCTTCAGAAAGCCGGCATTGGAGGATATGGAGCCAAATTTGCATTCCCCCCTTAGTGTTATCTTATTTATGTAGTTTGCTGCCATTGAACATAAAAGGGGAGATATGGAGCGGGACGTATCCAGTTAGCTTAGAAGAGTTTTGTAATTCCATTCAATTGTAATTCATATAAATCAACACACAAATAGACACTTTTTTTATAAAACTCTTTTGTTGGAGTCGGTAATAAATCAACGTACCAATCAATCTATATAGTCTCTGTAAGTTCGGCAATCAATGAAGGTTTTGTGCTGATTACCTTGGTCTGGGGCGGACATTTTAAAAATGAATTTAGAAGAGCAGCAACGACACTTGCATTACATTCCAGATGTCAAATCTACATCATATGCAAAATTTGAGGAAATTCGCACGAGTCCGTTTTATTTTAGAGCCATTTGTCTATAACTGGTCTTTACATGTAGCCCTATGGAGAGAGTGCCTGTTGAGGGCGCTATAACCCCCATTTTAGGAACAAAAATGTGATTTTAAAAAAACGGACTCGTGCGAATTTTCTAAAATTCTCAGAGTATGTAGTATGAACATGTAGAAATATAATCAAGTAGTTACCCTACCTGCTCTTCTCCGAAAAAATAAAAAGTCCTATACCTCAATGATAATGAAACCTAGGTGTGATGTATGTCATTTAGAGAAAAGAGAAAGGAACGGCAATAGAGAGAGAGGCGCTAATATTAGCCATGGCGGAAGATGAAGAATTCTGTGCATAATTTCAATTTGTTATGCGCACTTTGCATGGGTTTTGAACAATTTTTTAAAATTTGTCACTGTCTCGTCATTTCCATTTGATTCTGTTTTCAAAACAAATATGGTTTGTTGGTATCTTTTGATTTCCATATAATACATCAATTGCAGATCACCGAGTGACTGGTTGTAAAATTTCTGTAATGTTTAGCCTAAGTACTATATCTTGGCTGTTTTAAAATGTCATGTTGGTCATGTGTTTGTGCATATTTTTGGATGTTTTTTTTTAAATCATTCAAATTAACATTTGGGCCAGCACTGTTGAATTTTGATTTGCCAATTATCTTGCTGCCATTTTTCCCCATGTTCAGGGCTGTTGCTTGATTTGTGTAGCTTTTGCGCTTTTGAATTGCATGCAGAGTATATTGCTATTTGAACACGATTTAGGCGATTTCTACATGAATGTTTGGACATGTCCCGGCCAACTCATGCATAAATGGAATCATCAGCCACATTCAATGTGTTTGTCAGGTTATCAGAGTAAGTTTGACATTAATATCAAAATGTTGCTTGGGAAGCTAACTGACAACACTATTGATCAACATATAGTCAGCTATCATGTTAAGTGTTAATAACCTGTACAAGAAGAAGAAGTAAGAGTAAAGCAGCTAAAAGGCCAGGGTGAGAGACAGAAATCAAGAGAGCAGAAAAGAGAATGGTATGAAGCATGAGTTGACAGAGTCACTGTTATCACGGCAAATGTTCCATTACAAGTGTGGAAGAAGGTTTACACTTTATCCTAGATATAGCAAATGAACACATATTGAGAGGTCAAGAGAAGAGGTGAGTAACTGGAACACACTGCGAATCTGAGCAGAGCAGAGACAAAGGGATTTTGCTGCACTTCTACTTGAGGATCATGTTGCATCTCAGATTTTGTCAATTCCAGATCTTGCACAATTTTTAACATTGTGGCATTTTCCTCTTTTTAAGGTATGAAAATTTACTTTCTTTCCTTATGTTTTTGTGAAAAGGATCGACGCCACAGACCAACTCTTGTCTTGCTCGATATATCAACGACTGCCACAAAAAAAAAAACTCCATTTTGAAAAAGAAAACGTTCTCACTCTCTGGAAGTATACACCTCTGCTTGATGATCTTTAACATTGCTACAAGATGTTTAACCAATGATATATAATGTGCTTACAACATGAGCAGATCCATACATTTCTGACAAAAATTATACCAGTCGATCTTCATGAGGTATCTCAGTCACAGTTACAAGACGACTGAATTGCCAGCAACTGAGCAACGCTCTCCAAGATATAGTTACAGCTCAGAAAGCTGACCATGAATGTGCTGCATGATTTTGATATACTCAGTCTTAATAAAATTAGCATGTGATACAAAATTGTTGAACAATGTGAAAAGTCGGATATGAAGTTATTTGGTGTTTAATATTCTGTGTGAATGAATAGGTGCTATATATTGTATAGCTGTGATTAAAATAATCTGTGTGATACGTGTTAAATTTCTTTGATTTACTATGTATTATTATATGTACTTGAATATACCTAAGGGGTTAAGCATATGTTGTGTACTTTGTGTTATTTTTTGCTAGTTTGCCATAAACATAATTGTCCTAGTGTTTGTGTTGTCACTCAAGTCTCTCTATGTTTCATGTACATTGTTAAATTAAATCTTGGTTGCACAATGATTCCATTAAAACTCTTGGTTCTTTCCTCAGGATCTATAGCAGCGATGCATCCCATGGACAAAAACATGGAATGACATCAATCCTGGCAAATGGAAGGAAACTATCTGCTGCACCATGCAGCTACAATTGCACGAGCGCCTGAAGAACAAACAGGGCTTGGGAAAACGTTCAAGACTTGTGATTTGCTGCAAATTGTAACATTTAGTTGTTTGTGTAGAATGGCGACAGCATGGTTGTCTGCACTTGTGTCCCATCAGCGCATAAACATTGTGAAAGTACATTTTGAAAGTATATATATGTGTAATTTGTACCATCGTGACAGTTGATTATTCAGAATTTAAAGGTGCTCTTGTGTTTAACATTGCATAGAATTAAAGCCAATGTATATACGGCGACTCAATGATTCATCATAATTTGGATCAATCAGTAACTAAGGTTTTGTGTTTTACATGTTTTTTGGTGCTTTGTGTCTTTCTTTCTTTGTTGTCGGTATCAGGGGCTAAATCAAGAATTTATCAGTGAACTGGAGGACTATTACACCTAATGTACCACTAAGGGCAGCAAAGAAGGATCTGGTGGCACCATTGCTAAATTTATAGTAGCAGTACATTGTATATCATGGAAAAGGAGTTGTAACTTGCAAAAAAATGACAATTTTCCAAACATGCTTGATATTTGTGACAAAAGACACCAATTTTGTTTCTCTAGGATGGTGATTCGTCACAAAACTCGGCTAAAGCACTTTCTGCCATAAGATGCGTGAACACGCAAGTTTTGAACATTCTGGCCCCCGTATCCCGGATTGGAATCCAATAGAAAACATTTTTCATCTGGCAGGAAAGGCACTCAGAGAAGATGCCATCCATCCAATCTGTCAAAGGAAAAGTTTGAAGAGTTTCAAATAAAGATTGTGAGAACCTTGAATAACATCCCAAAGGACATAATTGATAAGACAATGGAGTCAACAAGGATGCATTTACAGCAGATAATATGAACCACAGCTCTGCCAGCTCCTGAGGTAATTTTATGGCGAAGTGTGGAAAACAAATGGTTAGAAGTACTCCAAATCTACAATCTACGAAAAAAGTCCTTGGAACGCTTGGTACACTCTGTCGAAATTCCGTGCAGAATTTCATATGATCATGGAAATGACGTATATTTTGCCTGGGAACAAGCATAACATCTACAACAATGATTTACCCTTCCCCTCCCCATCAATCAATGTTGGGACACATTGGGAACCGCTGAAGACTTTGGTATTTCTCAACATTGCACGGGGAGAGGGGGTGACAGTTTTCCGTTATTTACACGCAAGCTGCGTTCCAAGACTTTTTATGTTGATTGTCTCTACCGAATGCAAAATATTTCATCTAAATTTCGTTTTTGTGTCATAACGAAAAAACGGAATGTCGTATGAGCTTCATATTGCACACGATTTGAGAGTGGATTATATGCTTTGAAATCATAACAAAATTGTTAATAAAGAAATTGGTTTATTTAGGGAGTGGTCACTGAAACCATCCCCTATGCTAAACAATACACGTTTCGTAATTATGACTCTAAACTGCTCTAAAATGTCATTTTTGTCCCATAACTTAAAAACAAAATGTTGTATGAGCTTCATATTGCACTCGATTTGGGAGTATATAATATCCCTTTGAATCACAATAAAATTGTTGATAAAGATGTTGCATTATTTAGGGAATGGTCACTGAAAACTCCTCCTATGCTAAATTACACACATTTCGTAATTATGACTAAAATCTCGTTTTTGTCTCATAATTCAAAAACACTACAAAATAGTTTTAAAAAAATATTACAATGTTTTGCAGCATGTTTTCCAAAATGTTTTTGAATTTTATTAAAACGTTCTGTACCCTTTATAATATAACCCAACATGTAAATGTTTTCTGTAAAACTTGCGTTTGCTGAGTATAGGCTTATCCGATCGAATCAGAAAGATTGTGATGTAACAATTTGAAACAATTCATTTCTGAATATTATTTATAATAAAATACGCTTTTGCGGTGAGAAAAAAAAAAAAAGAAAACAACAATTGAATACACTTAAAGAAAAAAATCTACCACCACGGGGACTCGAACCATTCGCATCAATCAATAGTCAAAAGATTACCAGTCGAAGGACTAAGCCGTTGCGCCACGCTGCCATTTCGCAATCGAAGTGATCAGTTTTGGTCTTTTATAGTAGTCAGGTATCGGGGAAAGTGTAAAGCTGCATAGCACAAATGGCAAAGTGGATCAGTTTACCATAATGACAAAATGGTCCAAAATCGACATTTTATGGTTTTAGGCCGCATCTCATGGAGCGTGACGTTCGCTTACCTTGGCTATACCGATTGAGAATGTTTGAATACAAAAGTAATGACAAATTGATCGCATTTATGACATTTGTTAACAGTTTGCCATTTTGAATTGAAATAATTATCTATACGTATATATATTAATATCAATGCAGGGCAAACTGCTCAGTATGCACGCTATTCAATGCAGCAGTTTACCATTACAGATTACCATATGGGTTTACACTTTACACCCTTTAACTATTCGTGTTTTAATTGCGTGAATCATTGTTAAATTATGCATTCATTATTTTCAATGCTTCTTTTTTCCTTTCTTTGTATTAAAAAGAAAGAAAGAAAGAAAGAAAGAAAGAAAGAAAGAAAGAAAGAAAGAAAGAAAGAAAGAAAGAAAGAAAAAAGGAAAGAAAGAAAAAAGAAAGAAAGAAGGAAAGAAAAATGAAAGAATGAATGAATGAAAGAATGAATGAATGAATGAATGAATGAATGAATGAATGAATGAATGAATGAACGAAAGACATTTGAAATAAATAAAAACATGAACGTGGAAAAAGGTTGAAGTGACCGCTTATAGGTTGAAATTGCAAGCAGCTTAATCACGAAGCTCACGTGGCCGAGTGGTTAAGGCATAGGTCTTGTCAACATGAGGTCCTGGGTTCGATTCCTATGCGGTATTACTTTTTCTGTTTCATTTATTATTTGCGACGGTGAACCCGGTGAAAATATTTGTTTATTATAAATACATGAAGTATACATTTTTGATTTACTTTTTCTGTCTTTCTTTCTTCCTTTCTTTCTCTATGTTTGATTAATTAATTTAATTATTTCTTTCTTTCTTTCCCAAAAGCCCCAAATGAAATACTTTCCGATTTAAATGTGATCTTAAAACAGTCCTACAACCTCCCCCCGCCCTCCCCACATACACCCCACGCCCAACACCTCGCACGCACCCCCCCCCCCACATTATACACACACCCCATACACAAAAATGTGAAGCACAAATCTGCTGAAGATAGTTGTTACATCATGTCAAAAACAAGTTAATGCTATCTACTGAAAATAGTCGTAGTTTATTATTGACTTCCTTACTATCTTAACGTACATGCGGTTTAGTATTTAATTAAAACTCATTTTTCTGTTTTGTAACGCTCGTTCACCTATCTGACAAGTGCTATGAAGGTGAACTTTAAATATTAATTTCAAAAATAAATTAAACAACTCGGAATCAGGCAGCTTAGAGCCGTGATAGGATTTCTCGGTTTTGAGATATAGCATAAAAATTTCATTAAATGCGTGTATGTTAGGGTATGGGGTGTTTCAGTGTCCACTCCCTGAACCAACCATTTTCTTTATCAACAATTGTATTATGATTCCTAAGTACATGGTCTACTTCCAAATCCTGTGAAATATGAAGACCATACAACATTCTGTTTTTGAGTTATGGGACAAAACGACATTTTAGATCAGTTTAGAGCTATAATTGCGAAATGTGTGTATTTTAGCATAGGGGGTGATTGCAGTGACCACTTCCTAAAGAAACCAATTTCTTTATCAACAATTTTGTTATGATTCCAAAGCATAATCCACTCTCAAATCGTGTGCAATGAGAAGCTCATACGACATTCCGCTTTTTGAGTTATGAGACAAAAAGCGAAATTTAGATGAAATATTTTGCATTCGCAGAGACAATCTCTGAAAAAAGTCCTTGGAACGCTTGGTACACTCTGTCGAAATTCGTGCAGAATTTCATATGATCATGGAAATGACGTATATTTTGCCTGGGAACAAGCATAACATCTACAACAATGATTTACCTTCCCTCTCCCCATCAATCAATGTTGGAACACATTGGGAACCGCTGAAGACTTTGGTATTTCTCAACATTGCACGGGGGAGAGGGGGTGACAGTTTTCCGTTATTTACACGCAAGCGTTCCAAGACTTTTTGCGTTGATTGTAGTCTTAGCAACATCCGTGCTACAATTCAGCGGTACCTGAGCTCGCCACCCAACAACCAACTGATAAACATCATGAAGGAGAATGTTTTGCAGCAGTTAACAATGTGTTTGATGGCGGACTAAAGGTAGAGTGGAGAAGACAAGACCACAAGCTACCCAGAAATCTCAGAGGAAGACATGCAGCAATTGTTTGACTCAGATGTTTTTGACATCAACACTACGCTAGGCCTACAACGGTTATTGTGTTCTTCAACATTCAGTACGTTTTGTAGGACAGGTCGGGAAGGTCTATGTAGTTAAGAATGACGACTTCAAAATCCTGAAAGATGCAGCCAATAAAGAGTATCTCTCCTTAACATATAAAATTGTATGTTTTTAATTTATGAATTTGCTTATGTAATTTGTATTTTAAGATGTTGTTAATGTACTCTCCATTTTCATGTGTAAAGCGCATTGATGCCTTGCTTTATGTGCTATATATTCTTGTTTATTATTTATTATTATTATTAACATTCAATGAGCACCAAAAGAATCATCCGGCAACATTAAATGAGAAGTACAACAGCAAAATGAAATGGTAGGCTATTGAAGACCAGTTTTGCCTTGTCAAAAACATCCGAAAGGACATAAGACAATATTATAGTCAACAAGGATGCAATTAATTGAAGCAGATAATATCAATGTGCGGACAGTGGTGCATCACATCTACAGGTTTACAGGCAACAAGTGGAAGCAAACGACCAAAGAAACATGACCACGAAGAAACGATGTTCCGTAAAGAACTCCGGACGTCTGGTCTCTTGAACTCGACATTCAACCAAATCAAAGCAATTGCTTCGGAAATACTACTTGATGGTTAGAACTGTGAAGAAGTATCAAAATCTTGTAAGTTCTTGAGCAAATCAAAGATTCCTAAACTTATTCATATTTGTAGCTGGACTCATCTATGAAATTGAAGCTTCTTGCTGATTTTGGGCTGGCATGCTAGGGTACTCCATGTATTTGTAATAACAGTAGAATTATAATAATTGTATATCTAAATTAAAATGAAGCAATCAAAATTTCATTGTAAAATGATGCACTATATAATAGATGCAATTGAGGGAACAAACGAAAAGATCGACAACATCTTATAAACGTTCCTTAGGGAGGTATAGGGGTTAAAATTGTTGATTACATCTTTGCTATGCTCTTATAAAAACATCAATGATATTTTGACCCACTTCTGGTTTTGTTACAGACAGGAACACAGCAATGAAACAAAACTACAATCATGGAAAAAAATGTTGGCACACTTTGTCAGGACATCAGGAACTATACTGTGTGATCTCAAGGAACTCTGGCAATCCCAGGGTACATTTTCTGTGTCATGCCTAATGGCAGTTGCAGGACATTCGGAACTAATGTCACCCATAGAACTGTGCTCAACGTTCTTCATCGAAATGGATATAAATTTAGACAGACCCATACAAAGGGGTTATTGACATTATAAGACCTAAATAATCGCAAGCAGTTTACTGCACGAATGGTTAAGCGACCCATACAATTTTTGTGTAGATACCTGGCTTGCATTGTGTATTGCCAAGCACTGGTCAGCTAATTGGCTATACCCACCTTGACAGCTTGAGCGATCACATCCTACAACTTGAAAATGCAATGAACAATACAAAACAGAAACTTGCAACAAGTGTGCTGGTTGTGATGGTACGTGGGGCAACAACAAACCTCGAATTAGCAACTTTTGCTACCAAAGGACTTAATTCAGTTCAGTTGTATACCAGTTTGTGACGTGGGATTGAATTGTTGGAGTTGGGTGCGGACTAAAAGTATTGTTTGTAACATGCAAAGGTGCAAGTCAGAACTACGCAGAAGATGACCGTTATATTTACTTCATCTTGGATGTCCCACACCTGATAAAAACAACAAGAAACTGTTTTGCGAACTCCCAAAGCCACAAAATAACAAGGCAGCTTTGGAAGGATGGGCACAAGATCTTGTGGACTCACATAGTTCGACTATATACAGAGCACATAGAAAACAATGTATACACAAAGACAATGCTGACGTGTTATCACATAGACCTCACTTCTTTCAACCAGATGAAAGCGAGTCTAGCAGCTCAAGTACTGAGTAATCATGTTGCAGCTCAACTGGAACAAATGTATGGTGATGATATGAACACACATAATTTGTATGAAGCGAAGGAGCTGGCCAATCCAAACCATGCAGCATACACTGATCCAAGTGATCCCAGATTGGATTATCTCCAACATGACTTCTTGAGCATTACTCCTCTGGCCTTCCCAAGACAACATCAGGAAATGGATGCCACTAGATTTTAAGCCGGAATTTGCGAACACCAGAGTAGTAATTGATGCTTCAGAATTTTTTATAGATAGGCCCAAGAACAAAGATGAACAATACAAAACTTATTCACAATACAAGAGCCACAACACCTACGAAGTACTATTTGGAACAACACCGTATGGTGCATTCACCTTTGTCAGCGACCTTTGGTCTGGAAATGTGTCAGATAGACACCTTACTGAACAAAGTGGACTTTTGGAGCAGTTGGATGAGGGTGATGCAGTGATGGCAGACCGTGGCTTTCATATTGAGGATATTTTACTTTTGAAGAACTGTACGTTGATTGCTCCCCCGTTTACGAGAAAATGGAACAATGGTAAAGGGAAGCGATTAAATGTGAAGGAGATTCGAAGAACACAGAGAATCGCGAGGTTGAGGATTCACATTGAGCGAGCTATTCAAAGAGTGAAATGCTGGAGAATCCTCAAGCACCAAATACCACATTCTCTGCAGGACAGTGCATCAATGATTGTGCATGCAATATTATGCATGGTGGCAAAATTTATATTTTTTTGACAATGGTTTTGAAGGTGAAGACAAGGAAAGTAACCTGCACTGATGTTGGACCAGGAGTAACAATGTGCATCTCAGAGATGCAGTACATTATGTAACCAGAAAGACAATATGGATTACAGCATCCGAGTTCATAGAAGCAGTGATGGCAGTGGGCAAGATGAAGCTGAGAGGACAATATTAGGATCAGGTGAGTAAATTTGTTAAATTATTCATCCATCTATTAATCTGAGAAAAGAATCATTATCTTCAAGCCAAAAACCTTGCAACAAAAAATTATGTGCATTGAATCTCCAGACAAACATCAGGTAAAAATTATGTGCATTGAATCTCCAGACAAACATCAGGTAAAAATATGTCAGTGATTTACACTTTTTAATTTTTCCAGTAGATGCTATTCTGGACAGTCATACAATACACTGGTAAAAATTCAAGCAGTTTGAAAGCGTTAGCGAGGAGGAAATATATCTTAGGGAACATTTCAAGCAGTTTGAAGGCCTTTAATACCAAGGGGGAAATAGCCTCCCTTACTATACTGGGAAGAATTCAAGCAGTTTGAAGGCCTTTAATACCAAGGGGGAAATAGCCTCCCTTACTATACTAGGAAGAATTCAAGCAGTTTGAAGGCCTTTAATACTAAGGGGGAAATAGCCTCCCTTATTATACTGGGAAGAATTCAAGCAGTTTGAAGGCCTTTAATACCAAGGGGGAAATAGCCTCCCTTACTATACTGGGAAGAATGCAAGCAGTTTGAAGGCCTTTAATACCAAGGGGGAAATAGCCTCCTTACTATACTGGGAAGAATGCAAGCAGTTTGAAGGCCTTTAATACCAAGGGGGAAATAGCCTCCCTTACTATACGGGGAAGAATGCAAGCAGTTTGAAGGCCTTTAATACCAAGGGGGAAATAACCTCCTTATTATACTGGGAAGAATGCAAGCAGTTTGAAGGCCTTTAATACCAAGGGCGAAATAACCTCCCTTACTATACTGGGAAGAATGCAAGCAGTTTGAAGGCCTTTAATACCAAGGGGGAAATAGCCTCCCTTACTATACTCGGAAGAATGCAAGCAGTTTGAAGGCCTTTAATACCAAGGGGGAAATAGCCTCCCTTACTATACTGGGAAGAATGCAAGCAGTTTGAAGGCCTTTAATACCAAGGGGGAAATAACCTCCCTTACTATACTGGGAAGAATGCAAGCAGTTTGAAGGCCTTTAATACCAAGGGGGAAATAGCCTCCCTTACTATACTGGGAAGAATGCAAGCAGTTTGAAGGCCTTTAATACCAAGGGGGAAATAACCTCCCTTACTATACTGGGAAGAATGCAAGCAGTTTGAAGGCCTTTAATACCAAGGGGCGAAATAGCCTCCCTTACTATACTGGGAAGAATGCAAGCAGTTTGAAGGCCTTTAATACCAAGGGGAAATAGCCTCCCTTACTATACTGGGAAGAATGCAAGCAGTTTGAAGGCCTTTAATACCAAGGGGGGAATAACCTCCTTACTATACTGGGAAGAATGCAAGCAGTTTGAAGGCCTTTAATACCAAGGGGGAATAACCTCCCTTATTATACTGGGAAGAATGCAAGCAGTTTGAAGGCCTTTAATACCAAGGGGGAAATAACCTCCCTTACTATACTGGGAAGAATGCAAGCAGTTTGAAGGCCTTTAATACCAAGGGGGAAATAGCCTCCCTTACTATACTGGGAAGAATGCAAGCAGTTTGAAGGCCTTTAATACCAAGGGGGAAATAGCCTCCCTTACTATACTGGGAAGAATGCAAGCAGTTTGAAGGCCTTTAATACCAAGGGGGAAATAACCTCCCTTACTAAACTGGGAAGAATGCAAGCAGTTTGAAGGCCTTTAATACCAAGGGGGGAATAACCTCCTTACTATACTGGGAAGAATGCAAGCAGTTTGAAGGCCTTTAATACCAAGGGGGAAATAGCCTCCCTTACTATACTGGGAAGAATGCAAGCAGTTTGAAGGCCTTTAATACCAAGGGGGAAATAGCCTCCCTTACTATACTGGGAAGAATAACCCATGTTTTTTGTGATTGTGTGATCATCAAACCCCTTTGAGATGATATGGTTAAAACTATTAGAAATAAAGATGATATTGATTTTGATATCTCAACATTTGATAAAATTGTTGGGGTGCCCGATGACATGTTTTTGACATACTTGTTCTTGAGTGTGAAATATTATATTTATGTATGTAAATTTCAAGGCAAATCTCCCACCAGTATAATATTGGTCTCAAGGCTTTTATTAAAATAAATAGAGAAACAGAATATTTCATTGCTAAGAAGAAAAACAAACTCTCTTGCCACTTTCGTAAATGGAGATTTGACATCTAATGATTTTAGTTTCAGTTTTAGCTTGTATTGTTTAGGAATGTGTAACTGTATTTTATATTTCGGGACTGATATGGTTATTTTATTATGTAACTTAGAATGTATAGTGTGACTGCATAACTTTGTATTACTAATATGTCTAATTCTTGCTGCTTTTTGTGATTTGTTGTTGATTTTCTTAATTTGTTTGCTGAAATCAATAAAAATTATAAACATTGAAATATAAAAAACAGATAACAGACTAATAGGCCCTCCAGTAGATAGAATGTTAGTATATCACTGATATGTACATGATACCTGACTTAGCCTTTCTGTGTGAAGATTTCAAATTACCAGATCAGTCAAGCTACGGTCACATATATTTGAGTTATCAACAAGTTATTCGACTACCTAAACAGCCATCATCCATGCGTCAAAGGCTTCAAACAGCCATTTAACAAGCACAATTTTGATGAAAGAAGGACGTGGATGGTGTTGCTATAATTCCATACCTGAGGAAGATAACAGACCTAAATGGTTCACCTATAGTATTCATAAATAATTCATTTTCAAAATTTTACATCATTTTAAATGATTGTTTTGAGCTATTATTTTCAACAGAGCCGAGTGCTGCTGTCAAAGAGAACCATGATCCTCCTGACTGTGTGTGGGCAGAAAGCCAGCCTATAAATGAAGTCGAAGAGAGACAGGATCCAACTGACAGTAGCAGTATAACTGAAGAAACCGATGTTCATGATTATGAAATTGATGATACAGATAGTAGTCATGGTGTTGTAAACGGAGAGAGCCATGAACCCTTTGATACTCCGAGATCAAAGTTCAGTCTAGATGATAGTGAAGGCGAAGAGAGTCTATTTGGCTTCAATACTGTATGTGAGAGCCAGGATCGTGGTAGCGTAGCAGAAGAGAGCCAGAATAGCGAAGGTGTAGTGGATCTTCCGGATAGCCAGGATCCTTCTGAGGAAGATGCTTGCGATAGTGAGGAAGAATCATTGAAATGGCCAAATGACATACGCCATTATGTTGGCAAACAGTGAGGATCCATAAATGACCAAACGAAGTACATGTAGGAGTGTATGTCCAACTTAAAGCCTTAATGTACGATCTTTTTAAATTTTTAGATTTTTCTTTTTTTCTTCTAAAATGATAATATGCAATCATTATGAAAGTTCCCAATACATTTGGACGCTTGAAAAACATTGGGAATTTGCAAAGAAACAACATCATAAACTTCACCTCTATCACTCAAACATCTCGCACTATTTGGATTAGGACAGCGAGTGGTGTGGCCTCAGAGTTAGTCTCCCTCTGCGCGCCACATGTGGAGGGAGCGTAACCAAGCTAGTTTTGTGCGAGACTACGGTTTGCGATCGTGTCCGACATAAAGTCATAACAAAAAATTATGACTTTATGTCGGACCAACAGAAAAATCGTCCCGTTTTACTACAAATAGGACGAATATGACAGTTTGCTCATAGATTTAAGTTAGAACATGTGTAAGTATTACAAATATGCCAAAAAAATCGGTTTTGAAAAAAATAAAGCTAAATTCTGAAAAAAGATCGTACATTATGACTTTAATTGTCCCAGACAGCAATTACACATTTCCACTTTATAAATCTGGAAACTGTATGAGGTGTTGTCAACTTAAATTATGGTTTGAAATGTTTCCAGGACTAGTTGACCCTCCATGAACAAAACATGTTCAGGAATATCCTCATCCTCCACATTTTTCTCATTAATGGATGTAGGTCCGATATCATTTGTAATATGACAATGGAAGAGTATGGCAAAGTGGCTGTGGACAGCAAGACAGGCCTCCACATGGTCAAAGTAAGCATAATATCGACCTCAAGTAGAACTACAGTTAAAGTGCGATATACTGAATACTTTAATTTTACTTGCAATAGATGTTCTATTTTTGACAGTTGGTAAAACGGAGAATGTATTTGTATGCTTTTGTGTACATGCATGATGATGGATGAGCAAAATTTGCTAAAATATTTACCTCATCATTTTAGACTTTGAGGTATGATCTGTTCCCTGAGCATCTCATTCGTGACAACTGTCCTTTCATGAAGGAGGAACTAGATTGATTCATTAATAATTGTTCTCATCAAACCAGTAGATGGTGACACCTTTCTCACAAATCTGGCCCCGACCAGAGAAGCATGTTTCCTGAAGACAACATATATCAAAGCGCGCTCAAACTCAAGTGCAACCATTGCAGACTGACGATCAGGTCGAGTCATGAAAGGTTCCTAAATTCCACGATCACAGAATCAATCTTTCTGTTTCATTCTTTTGTTGTTTTCCACCGCAAGGTGGAGGATCATCCGACCGTGGCTGGCCGGCCAGATACAAATGGACGAGCTTTGTTTGTAAGTATTGTTTTTTCCCAAGCCACCTAAAGAACCACCAAGTACAGTTAGTGGTAAAACCGTACCAGAACTGGAAGAAAGCTGTAGAAACGTTTCAAAGTCATTTTTTTGGCGTCCAAGCAGATAAAACAAAGAAAGTGAAAGGTAAGTGACTGAGACTCATGACAATGCATAAGTAAAATGTATTTAACAATGTTCTCAGCTTTCAGTAAATAGATTGAACATCGACAAATATTATTGCAGTACATTATTTTGTGCTAACAAGTATTGAATCTAGAAAGACCCAGACGGAGACATGGAAACACAAGGAACGCAATTTCTTGGTAATATCCTTTTTTATTTGGAGCATTATGTATTTCCTTATCTTTTAATTATTATATATCATCGTTTGCATTAGAAAATCGGTAGATTTTTTTTTTTCATCTTGGAAAAGTGTATTTTTGGCTTCCACAGGATATCTGAGAGTTTTGGAGAGATCTTTGTTTTCATTTTTCTACAACAAAAATGTCTCTACAATTTCAAAGTATTGATTTCCTTTCTGTTTTAACTGGTCTAGATCACAAAAACAATGAAAAATACACTCTTGTAACACTTTTCATTTGGGTCCCCAAAAATGTGGAAACTGCGAGAGAGCAACGTAGACAGAAAATGGCACAAACAAAGTTATTACCAAGAAGGAATATGTAGGACATGTCCAGAAACGGGTAGGATCTCGCCTCCGTTCTAAGAAAACTCAATACAGAGGTAAAAAACTAAGCGATGGAAAATCGCTGACAGGCTCCACTGGTAGGCTCACAGAATCTGCCATAAACAAATTACAAAACTACTTTGGCTTAGCAATCCGAGAGAACGAAGGCAATATAGAGAACATGAAGAAAACAGATATGGGCGTTGTTAGTCATTGCGCCTCATCTGGTAATACACCAATGCATGACTTATGTGACAAGTCCTGGTGTGATTATCAAAAAGATACAGAAAGCTACAAACACACAAAATGACTTGATCCACCTGTTTTTGACATCTGCAAGAATGTTTTTGAAGACATTATTTCCACAAAAGACAGTAATGGCCAGATTTTACTGGACAGATGCGGAGATTGCTACATGCAAAACAACAATGAATGTTTGAATGGCCTCATTTGGCAAACATGTCCGAAAGAAGTGTATGTTGGGAAAAATACAATAGAACTGAGCACTGCTGCAGCAGTTTGTCAATTCAATGAAGGAAGCAATCACATTGCCAATGTGCTTGAAAGACTTGGGTGCAATCCAGAACAACAGAGTCTGAAAGGACTCAAGAGGAAGGACAGCAAGGCAAGCTGCAAAGAAAATGAAGGACAAACGAAAATATTTGCGAAATGTACGAAAGGGACATATTGACAAAAACGCTGAAAAAGAAGGACCACAGCCAGCTTATTCAACAAATGGAGTACATAATTCGACTTACTCTGCAATGATATTAAATCACTATACATGTTTACTTTTTAAAAGGATGAAAATAAAAAGCCAGTTCAAGAATTTGAAAATGACTCTACCATACTATAGGCCTACTTTTATCAAATCAGACATTAATAGGGTTTGTAAGCTTTCGTTTACAAACCTTTTTCAATTATTGTACATCCTAATTTCTACAGGGGGCAGATGGTAGAAATCGGAAACAGGGATCATCTGGCAGACCATCTTCAAAGCCAATATCATCATTCTTTTCAAAAAAGGCGAAAGTTGCAAATGTGGTGAAAAAAGGTATGTTTAAATAATAAACGTTTATGCGTCATTTTGGTCCATTATTGGTGACTGAAATGAAGATGCCCTTAGCTCATGGCATAGGCCTACACAGTCTCAGATAAAAGAGTATAGAAGTTCTACTTACAGTAGAGCTAGAATTCTAGGGTTTCTTGTGAACTACATGTCGTGAGCTAATATGGATACATCTACCATGTCTACAGATTCTCAGGATATTTCCTGATCAGTTAATAGTAAGCTCCAAATATAAAGCCTGTATGAAACGACTATTAGTACGCATATCACATCAAAAATAAGCGCAACAGAAACACGTTATTTAATGTTTCTACATGAATGAGCTTTATTAAAGCATCAAAAATCAAAAAACGGAATTGAAATCGGCCAATGCATTGTGATGTAGTGTCAATTTAAAGATGCTCGTAAATGGAATAAAAACCTGCCACAAAATGGCTGCAATGACAAAATTGGCACATTCCGAGATTTTGACGGTTTATTTGGACGCTTGCTTGAAAAGCAGTGTTAATTTAAGTATCACAGGTTAAATGCCTATCTTTCCTGACTTCGTTAAAGAAAACAAAATTAAAAAATTTATCATTGAATAATTATAATAAATTAACCATGTACTATTTTAGCAATTTCGGCCAATCTGCAGACAAATTAAAGCTGAAAAAATGACTATGTTCAGCTAATTAATATGCAAAATTGATGCCAGTGGAAAACCGTACATGATATCAGGGTGCGGGTTTTTTTGCACACATATGTATACAAAGTTCTTTCAATTGATAACAAAAAATACACAAAATATGGCACAAACAAAGTTATTACCAGGAAGGAATATGTAGGACACGTCCAGAAATAGGTAGGATCTGGCCTCCATTCTAAGAAAACTCAATACAGAGGTAAAAAACTAAGCGATGGAAAATCGCTGACAGGCACCACTGGTAGGCTCACAGAATCTGCCATGAACAAATTACAAAACTACTTTGGCTTGGCAATCCGAGAGAACAAAGGTAATAGAGAACATGAAGAAAACAGCTATGGGCGTTGTTAGTCATTGCACCTCATCTGGTAATACACCAATGCATGACTTATGTGACAAATCCTGGTGTGATTATCAAAAAGATCCAGAAAGCTACAAAAGGACTTGATCCACCTGTTTTTGACCTGTTATTGTACATCCTAATTTCTACAGGGGGCAGATGGTAGAAATTGAAAATGGGGAGCATCCGGCAGACCATCTTCAAAGCCAATATCATCATTCTTTTCAAAAAAGGCGAAAGATGCAAATGTAGTGAAAAAAGGTATAACAAACCTACGTTTATCATGTTTATATGTCATTTTGGTCCATTATTGGTGACTGAAATTAAGATGCCCTCAGCTCCCGGGCTTAGCTCATGGCATAGGCCTACACAGTCTCAGGTAAAAGAGTATAGAGGTTCTACTTACAGGAGAGCTAGAATTCTAGGATTCTAGGAAATGACAAGAACCCCAAAATTGTTCTTTCTGGCCTTTACAGAACCTTTTTCCATGTCTTAAAAGGGCATTTTGTGATCCACAGCCTAATTCCCCCCCCCCCCCACTTTTTTGAAGAAAAAAAAAAGTTGAGATTTTTATTCCACTGGAAACCTATGGCTACATAGTGTTTATGTACCAACAATTTCTTGCTGATTAATTCGTTTAGCAAAAATATCGTCAAATTTGAATTTCGTTCTGGTCTATGGGGAAATGTAATACACATAATCATGCATAACTCGCAAACGTAAAATCTGAATCAACTGAAAATTCCGGAATAAGCTTTTGTCGTGGATATCTACTGAAAAATGTCATAAAAATAGGATGCTAGGATCATGAAATCCTCCTTTAAATGTTGATGTCTGGTCTTTGCCAAACTATTTTTAGTTTTTGTAGACCTAAACACAGCCAAATAAAAAAAGTTGCCACTAGTAACCTTGTATCCCCATTTAATCAGAGTCTGATGAGTTTATGGCAAAATAATTTATATAATAATTTTCTATATACTTTCCTTCGAAGGTTGATACCAAATTTGATATCAAAAGTTTAATCATCGTGAGCATAGGATCATTGTTTGGAAATTTGTGCAATTTAAAAAATGACAAATTAAGAATTGACCATGCAAAAGCCAGTGCATGGTATCAGCTTATTATGTGGCCAGAAGCAACCCGTACAGGAATCATTGTACACTTGCCTGCGCACAATTAAAAGAGCGGGGTATTTGATTTGCATTTTGACATGCATGGGCAAACCTTTATTGACAATGAAATAAGACCTCTCAGATGCATGTAGATGAGTAGATGTTGAGAAGAGGTGGTCTATAATCGATTAACCTGCCGGCCTATTCAGGCGACGTAATTCTTGGATCTCACGCTAGCTTCGCCGCATGATACAAGTCCCTATGTCATTTTTAAAATTGCATGAATTTCCAAACAATGGTTCCTATGCTCACAATGATTAAACTTTTGATATCAAATTTGGTATCAACCTTCGAAGGAAAGAGTATAGAAAATTATTATATAAATTATTTTGCCAAAAACTCATCAGACTCTGATTAAATGGGGATGGAACTAGTGGCGACTTTTTAATTTGGCTGTTTTTATTAAGTTTCTGCACACTGGGCAGCATAATAACCTTCTTAGGGTCAATTTGAAACCTTTTTTTTTTAAGAGTGCATGATTTACCAACCAGACCAGATTGGGATGACAAAATATCTTTATTTTTTGTTCATTTGAGGTTTGTGTTAAAATAGCACATTAGACAAGTCGTTTACACTTAAGGATTATTTTAAAACATCAAGTCGGCTTTTATGTCCAATTGTGAACAGTTCCTATGCATGCTGAATATCAAATGTAAAAACACTTTAAATATTGAAATACATAAGATAAGACTTGAGCTTGACATCTTGAGGAGGACAAGGACCGGTGAAAGAAGGTAGATGACAACTTTCTTGATAAACTGTTTAATGTCCAAAGTGCACTAAATGATCTTCAACAATATAACTGTGGAAATAATCTTCAGATAAATTGGATCAAGTAGAAGAGTTTCACACCGAACAAGTCATTTCACAGGTTAGAAATCTTCCTGAAAGATTTGTTCCGTTACTTCATGTCATGCTGCAGTTGCTGCTCATCTTGAATAACCTCAGTTTATAACAAACAAAAAACAGCCTACCTTTTCTAGTCACTATTATAATAGATTCCATATCATGTTGGAGCGATGGGAAAAGGTTAAAGGTCATTGGACCTCGACCATTGCCCCAAATAGGGGACGGCTGGTCATTAAAGAAGATTGGTCATTACGATTATTATCGATTTCTGATTTGCGTCTCAAAGAAACTTGCCATAAAAGAAAAGGGAGTTAGAAAAAAATTATGTTGTTCGTACAATCAACTATAATTTTGGAGTCGGTAAACATGTTGACATAATTATAGGCCTAAATCGTGTAATTCATCATGTTATTCGAATTTTTATTTTGATTTGGACAATGATAAATCAAAACTGCGCTTAACATATTATTTTACTAGGACTACTTTTGATTATTTTATCCATTTTTATATTATTTTATTTTTATTGTATCCATAATACATTGCAAGATATACGCCCGACCTGTACAAAGAACATAGAAGAATATCGAGAAGGCCTTCACTGCTCTATGTGCGTGTTTATAGTGAGCCAGATTATCCAGTATTTAGCGTATATTAACATATAAGTACTGCGAAATCAATTGTTATTGCAGTACAATAAATCCACTATTTCAAACATAAATGTGTCATATGTGTTCATTCCCTGGTCATTGAAGAAACCATGCTTTACTCTAGGCTCATTAAACGCTTCATTGCATGAAAGTAACCCAAATACACTGTAAAAAGTTTGCCGCTGAGAATCTTTTACATTATAGTCGGAACTTCTACCACATGCATGCTTGCACTATATTTAAAACTACCATACATTTTTAGAGTGTATATTGACTACAATTTTAACATTATTGAGCCCCTCCATTCAACGAGCACCACCTGCACAAACGTGATGGTCGCTCCAACTAGATAAGGAACATATTATAATGAAATTTTGCTAACATTTTCTTGATTTCAGTTTGAAATATAAATGCCAATTTGCTTTAAGCTTATACCGTTCAATCCTCGCGATTCCAAATACTGCGCGCCACCAACGACGGCAGAGAAAATGGGTATTTCCCATGTCTGGGGTCGACATCCTTTTTCATCAACCTTTTCACAGATCAAGATGGCGTACAACAGAAATGATCTGCGGCGAATGCGAGTAGACGAGTTGAAGATTTTAACCGATAGGGGAGTTCCATGTGGACGCAAGAAGAAGAACAAGCTTGTTCAATTAGCGGAGAAGGCTTTGCAAAGTTACAATGTGAAAGAACCGTGCGACCACAACGAATCGGAGAGAAAACAGCGGCGAATAACCAACGAAGACGGGACGTGTATAGATCTCAATGGTAAACACGTAATATGGGCTGGTAACCTGCGGTCAATACCAAGACTCACCACCGGAGATGTCTTCGCTTATCTTGTTGGCCATTGTGACTGAGACTTAGCAAACACAAATATGACAACGGCTTCCTCATGTTTAAGGACGGTCATGTCAAAGATGTAAAGTCAGGAGTAATACAGCAACACACCAATCACATTTACATCAAGGCCAACGTAAAACCATAGCAAAGACAAACGGCACAGGTATTTTAGATTGGTTTACCTGCATACGTTTAATATTCAAAGTGGTCAGACAGCAGTGCCTGAGTATGAACCAATAAATTGATGCAACTTGACTAAATAGTGAGGTGTGATTTACCACACCACCAATGGACTGCTCATATTGAACCAGCTTTGAAATGAAACCAAACTTGTTGCGGTTAAGTTAGAATACTGTGTATGTGGTAATTTTCGCAAGATTTTATTTTCATGAATTTCGTAAATAGTGATTATATCACAAATTTAACAACAGGGGACTATGGAATTTTGTCATATGATAACATACGTAAGGCATGAATTTCAGGCAAATATCAACACACAACAAGTCTTCTGTGTTGGAAATAGCGAAAATATCTGTACGCAAAAAATAACAAGCCATCATTGCAATTACGACTTTTTGAATAACAATTAATTACGACTGTACCTGTTTACACTTATGATACAAATCAAGTTGATTATGACTTTAGTGAATTAGATTACGACTTCTGCCCAATGTAAACGGGGTAATAGTTAAAGCCTTAATGTACGATCTTTTTAAATTTTTAGATTTTTCTTTTTTTCTTCTAAAATGATAATATGCAATCATTATGAAAGTTCTCAATACATTTGGACGCAAAAAACATTGGGAATTTGCAAAGAAACAACATCATAAACTTTACCTCTATCACTCGAAACATATCGCACGATTTGGATTAGGACAGCGAGTGCGGCCTCAGAGTTAGTCTCCCTCGCTGTTAGTTTGGTTACGCTCCCTCCACATGTGGAGGGAGCGTAACTAAGCTAGTTTTGTAGGAGTCTACGGTTTATGATCGTGGCCGACATAAAGTCATAATCTAAAAAATTATGACTTTATGTCGGACCAACAGAAAATCGTTCTGTTTTACTACAAATAGGACGAATTTGACAGTATGCTCATAGATTTAAATTAGAACATGTGTAAGTATTACAAATATGCCAAAAAATCGGTTTTGAAAAAAATAAAGGTAAATTCTGAAAAAAGATCGTACATTATGACTTTAAATCAACAAAATAATCATTTTTTATATGATAAACTATTCTTATTTCAGCACGGGCAAGTACTAGTAAGAATATGAAGAATATTGACAGCGAAAACAGTGATGACGAGGACATGGAACATCCACCTAAGAAGAGATATCAAGGCAACGCATCGTCAGGGGATACTTTGACTTTCCCTTTATCCGAAGCCAGTACGTATATATAAAACAGCTATGAACAGATAACAGAGGCCTAAAAGTGACGAAGAACTGATCAATCCCTACTGAATTTCTGCAATTCCGGGCCGCTCCTCACGCAATTATGGCCGAAATGTTCAAATCTGTTCCTGGTCAGTATAGGCCTAAATACAAGCTCTCAGTGCAATGCCATGTATGGAGGGGAAATGGAGAAGGTCATTACTTGGGAAAATTAGCAAACACAAGAACCCGTACCAAGACTATATGATGGAAAGTGAGGCATTAAATTAACTGATATTCATAAATGTTACAAATTTTATACCAGCAAAAAGGTTGAGAAAAATGAATTTATTCAAACATTTGGTCAGCATAAGTCAGCCTACATGATTATAGTTAAAACTGTAAATATCCTTCAGAGTATGAGTACGGATTAAGGAACGGGTATATCATGATATGTAATTTAAATCATCTAATATTTTAATTATCTTGACTATTTCATTTAAATAAATGAAACCAACTGATGAGAGTAAAACGATTTAGGAAAATTAGCCTCTCATAGATAATGATACAAAATATCCACAGTTTGATCTGCCACATTCCATAAAGCATTTATATTGGCACATCGCATAATAGATTTTTCTTTTCTAATAACTGTTGGCTACATTAATGAAAATAAATCAAATCTTTGCAAGATTATTACATAAATAACACACACATAAAAATGTGTACAATATAAATCGATACATCTTTGATTGATTTGAGTAAATATATATTACTGTTATATGTTTTGCAAGGCACTTCACATGATGGCATATAATATGTATATTATTGCACACATTAATAAACATGATTCATTATGAAAATCTTGCCATGATCTCTTTGATTGATGCTCACAGCATTGATACTGCCCAGTAGCAGTTCTTTGAGTAAGGGACAACCTTACTATTCAATTCAATTAATTTTATCCACAAAGCTAATCAATGTGATAATATTTATGTTCTTGGTTAGTTAATCTTTGTTCAAGCTTGTTCTATCCATAAAGCAATTAGATCAATTTTTCGAAGCTTGGCTAGTGATCAGGCTTCCTAAGTCAGCAAACCCTACCAAATGTGGATCCATTTTATTGATTTATCTTTCAAAGTGAATATATGATGTGAAATTGTAAGCACTGGTATATTGGACAAATTCGCTGTCGTAGTGCATGTTAAAATATGACCGATGCTAGGTCAACTGGATCACGCTTTCTTTGTTACGAACCAGTGATCGAAATGATCACAACACAAAGCCTATGGCATGTCAAAATTCTGAACAGTTGTATGAGCCCAGTCTTGGAGCAGTAAGCAATGGTTACTAACGTGCACTACGACAGCGAATTGGGCTTAAGCCTGATGGCTTAGGAAGCCAGACTACTAGCCATGCTTTGAGATACCGGCCCTTAGTGGCCAGGACTAGTGAAAGTTTGAGATAAGATCACAAGTCAAAGGCACATTTGGCTATTCCAGTCGAAACCTATACGCCCCTTATGGAAGACATGACCTTAATCTCCCACACAAGGGGTGTAGATTTCAAATAGATACCAATCGTGCCTGCTCAACTAATCCTGTGGGGTGTACAGTGTACAGTGTACACTGTACACACATGTGTAGAAAAGCGATTTGTCCGTACACTGGCTACGCAACCATGTAAACGCACCGATTTGAATCTGCCACTGCGAAATCCAACATGGCGTTACACTCAACTTGAGTTGAGACATACTATACAATAAATATTCATTGGTAGTCTTGCTGGGAGCTGGTTGCGTAATCAGAGCCCACTTCGATTAGTAATATTTTAAGTACTGTGGCTGAGTGATTATTTACATATTAGATGTGTACATGTTATTCAATGTGGCCGATTTACCGATCTACAGCTGTAACTAATCAAAAGCTGTCTGTAATTTTTTTTCTCCATTATGTATGCAATTCAGTGCATACTTAAATACACAAAATCAATTATATAATTATTGTACTTAATTATTACGCAAACCATAGACTTTCTGGTTGCTTGAGATCACTGCGTAGTAATGAGTTGTACTATAGCTGTGATGATGCGACTACCTCGAGGGCAGGTACACAGGTCCATGTTGGGATTGCTTATCTTGTCGGCCATCAGCTGATCCAGCTCGAGACGTAGTTCACGAACTAACTCAGCAACCTAGGATGAATCGAAAGAGATAATGCACAATGATAAATTTGATATGGACACCGAGTGGCTTTTTATCTTAGATAAGAAGGTACATTGCCAAATTTACATCGCTTTAGGTTAAAGATTACTGGCCTAACATGTTTAATGTTTGTCTCATCAAGCCACTATATAATACGCCAGTATTGATAGACATACTAAACCAAATGTCCGGAGTACAGCAAGGAAAGTTGGCATTCAACTATTTCATATCCCATACATCTCAAACAGATATTATTTTCTTTTTATAATCACGCTCACCTCAGAAACTAATATTCCTATATATGATGTATAATTTGACCACATAGGGCTATTGCATTGCATATACGGAAGTGGGGTTCTGATTGGTTGAATTAAATCACGTCATCATCACATTGGCACCTCTTTCGCAGGCCAATCTGCGTAGCATCTCGTGACCAAGTTCTTTTTACGTGATAATCTGAAAGAGCAGACGGACACCGCTGAAGGAATTTGCTTCTTATCTTAAAAATAAGAAGCAAAGTTATCTTAAAAATCTATATTTTGAAGAAAAAAGTGTTGAGCTGTTCTGACCAAGGGTGAAAATAAGTGGGAGGCGGAGCCGTTTAGCCCCAGAAACCCTGAAATGGCCCCTGGTCCCATCTAAATTTAAGCTGACCAGGTGACACTTTTCTTCAGAAACTGGCCCCTGGTCACTACACCCAAAAATTCAATTCCATAGCTATTAATGCATGATGAACTTATTCAGAACAAATATTGGCCCCTTGTTGATTAGAAGTGGCCCCTGAGGGCCCTGATTCCATGTGGAATGAAGTAAACCAGGGGCCATTTTGTGTAAAAAGGAGCCCCTGGTTCATCATGTCTGATTTTCACCCTTGGTTCTGACCCTGTTAAAACCCCCTTACCTCAACAGAATTGACCTTGAATCTAATCCAGCCATCATCCAGTGAGATGATGAATTTGCCTCTTTCCATGTCTACATGAAGACTACATCCTCCAAAGAGTAGTAGAGGATACACTGACACCATGCTACAATCACGGATGTACACCTAAGTAAAGCAAAATGACCATACAATGTCAACAAAACTGGAAGGAACAAAATTAATCAAACATTATGCTCAAATCTTTCAATTACAGTGGAAGAATTTTCTCCAAAATCATTGCATTAAAATAAGAAGTAAATTTCTTGACATTTACTTCCTCATTATAATCAAATATGTAGCTTTTAGATTTTCTTCTTTCAACCCATTTAATTCTTATTGACTTCATGTACAAGTTTTTACCACCCTTATTATTACTTTAGCCAAATTCACTGCACATTTATTTCTGCATTTTTCTATTCACCTCCAGTTATTGACATCTAAAATCCTCTTTTATAGATCGACACAATTTGATTATGGAATAGTTTTTACTTTCTACTAGTATTATGAACAGAGTGGGTCAGTACACAGGTCCACCCTCTAAACAAGTTCTGCTGGCTGGAGGAAGTCAATGATAATCATGAAAATGATGCACTGCGTCATCATCCCTATATCTTTGTGTCAAAATTGCTGTGATAGTACCATGAATCCTCTCATTTTTCAAAAGCTACGCATGGCGATTTTGTTCGAGATAGGCCGAGCGACTCAGGCTAAGCATACCATTTACATGATATGAGATACCATAGCCCTGCCATAGAGCCTGCCGCTTAGTTTCTATTCTACGATTTATGCATGATCAGTACTACATATGGTGTTACTATTATAGAAAATTCGATTTGTTTTCAGGTAAAACGGCAGGTTTTGTTTCCAGTACACTAACTCGAAAAGCAATACACTAATTAGCGGGGTCTTGCTGTTTGCTGTGGATATCTTTAACTGCATTTTATAAGTAAAGATTTTGAATTCCAAAGTAAAAATTGTGATATTTTCAACTGTTTGAGAAATGAATTATACAAAGGAACCCGTGTAAAACCCAGGTGCTGTATTTATAATACAATGTACATTTATCGACTTTCTTTATCTGCGTCAATAATAGAATATCGATTCAATCGAATTGAATACATGTCTCCATTTTGAGTTTGTACTACACCTCTGAGCGACAAAGCGATCGATTTCTAGCCAATCAGATACGGTAGGCCTCCTTTTCTTGCGTTCGGTGGAATACCAATCGCCCGTCGCGTCGCTCACCAAAGGAGTATTAAGTTTATATTTATAACACTGGCTGTTGACACTGTATGTGTGATGTCCCCTTCATTGAGCAGTGAATGTACTTTTACAAACACTACTCTACTACTAACTGAAAGCTATGCTAGCTACAGTCACCTATTTACCTTGGATGTTTTGACTTTCTCATGATACACCAGGTATGGGCTCTCATAGTACCTGACTTGAAAGTTAACTGAGGATGGATGAATATGGATCTATGGAGAAAAATACACATTGATAGATATAGTAAATTGAACAAATCTCTAGAGTAATAAAGAAAGACAGTCATGTGGATGCATGCTATAATACTAAAGGTACATACATAATGTTTACTAGTATATATAAAAGCTGTTATTCTTTAGACCTGTAGCATTATTGTCATTATAACAAATTGCAGTGATATTATACATTGATCAGCTTGTAATCGGCGAGCCTTATAACAATCGCGGATTAATATTGAAATATTTTATTTCGAGAATTGTCTTGTCACATCTCGCTAGAAGCATCACAAATTATTAATTCAAGCCCTATCCTTTGTCTACTTTCTTTACCACACAAAATATAGGTCAGACAGGTCAACTAATAGCGCTCTTAACGTGGGCCTTCTTTTTGTTGTAGTGGTAAAAGCCTAACATTTCCCTCCTATTAAAACTGATCAAAACTATAGTTGTCTTATCTGATAGACTACACTATTTATTAATTAAGTCTTGGAATGTGTGTCTGCAACATGTGGCTATTTTTCTTTTCTTTCAACAATTTATTTTCATATACTCCATTATAATAATAAAAAAATTTGAAATTAATAAGCCAACTTACATATCCTTCATCTTTGGTTTTGAATTTGAGTTCATTTGGTTTAGGAGCTTTCTGTACAGCACCAACACTTGTCTGGCTGTATTTTGTTTCTGGGGTCATGACCTGTACCACATTAGGGTACAGAGCAGCACACAGAACAGCTACCACAAGCTTGGAATTATCAGCATTTGAATTGGCCTGGAAAATGAAAATACAATAGATGATATCAATAACAACAACAATTTTAATTTATCATCACAAGCAACAAGGTCTAAATGGGTGTGCCGTTGGATTGAAAAAGTTGTTGTGTTTTTGTCAGGTGTGACTCGTGACTTCTTCAGCCCAAAGAAGAGGTCTAAAAGATACACCTGACCTTATCATTATTCAATGGTGCATCCATTGAAATCTTGTTACATGATATGGATTTTCATCATGAAAGTTCCTACTTATAAATCTATTATCACTTATGCCCCTATCATACTTTTATGCCACTTGCTACAGCAGCATGACGTATCAGCCAATCACAAGCCTTTATTGTGTGTTTGTCTGCAATGCGTGTGCGCCACGCCACTCATTACACTGGCAAACAAGAAACCAGCATTACATAATTGATTACTGTCTCTCAATTTGCAATATCGTATTTCCTTTAGGTGATAAACATGTTTGAATTGGAGTCATGAATCCATAAATTTCACCTGCTGTTCTTCAACCTGCCTTTTGCTTTACAACAGATACCAAAGAAACAATCTTAATTGTCTACTTACATGCTACCTCATAACCACATGTTCATACCTCATAGCCAGAGGCTTTGACAACAGCAATATTACTATCCCTCACTGCATCTTATTCTTTTAGGTGATAAACATCTTTGAACTGGAATCACCTATCCATAAATTTCACTTGCTGTTCTTCAGTCTGCCTTTTGCTTTACAATCCAAGAAACAATCTAATTGTATGCTTATGGACTAAATCATAACCATATGTTCATACCTCATAGCCAGCAGCTTTAACAACTGCATCCCCATAGCGCCCAGCCATCCTTTCCATCTGCTTAGAGAATAGCCCTTCTTTGATGAACCCAATGCTAGATAACAATTCAGTAAACTGATGCTTCATGCTAGCAATCATCTGAAGCAAAAAATGAGATGAGAAGTAAAACATACTGTGTAAAGAAAGCAAACAATTTATGTGTCAATATATATGACCCAACTTAAGATATCAGACCCAAAGAGTCCAGACTCCACCCTGTTTGTATGTTGCTCATGGCAGGCAAAATAATGTACCATCAAAATATTTTGCCCTGCACCAAGTAAAGTTTGAATTAAAGTGCAAGCTTGTTTGCATCCTGCGTGTAATGCATTGTGCTGATAGAGTGCACAGTGCTATATGCAAACCCCAAGCTTAAAACACTTTAACACACAGAAAATGCTATCTGACATTTATCATGAAGTTATACAGGGTGTCCCAGAATGATTTATACCGGAAAAGTTGTACTTTTTTTACGCATGAAGGGCATTATATTACTATTGGTAAAATTGTTTTAAATTCTTAAATTAAATATTTTTAGCTTTCTTAGGAATTTTAGATTTTAAAAATTGAACTACCTATTTTGAAAACCTGTAAAATTACTAACCGTTCAGCACAAAGTTATTTGGAAAATGTTATGCAGTATATTTGTTGTGTCCTGTTCTTACTTCTACTAAATAGTCAATCATTTATGATATTACAAAACAACCTTGTATGGAATAAAGGATTTGTTACGCTATGATGACCTTAACCTATTCTTTCTTTGGCGGCAGTTTTCGAGACAATTATTGCAGTGTGTGAGTTTCATCATTTGAAATACCGGCAGAGAGAGATGGATTTTTCATAAAAGTATAAAGAAGGTTCGTCCTTAGTGTCACAGCATGTATTTATGTCCATAGTTTATTGACAAAACCACAGCTACGTAACGGAGAAGATTAAAATTTACTGTGGAGGATCCTTGCGGAAATTATACCCTCTGTAATAATGACATTTTTGGGTAAAAATTGTGGTAAAAATCACATAAAAAGTACGCTTTTCAACCTAAATATCTGAAGTCATATTGAAATTTTTTTACTTAATCCCATATCAAGAATTATTCAGCGTTATAAACTCTACATCTGTACCAAATTTGGTGTATTTCCTATAAAAGAATGTAGGATTTCTCCAATATATTGCACAGTGCGGCAGGATGATGGTGATAAATGATCCATGTGTTATGAAGCCTTTGCGCTGTTAATTACACACATGCAGTATTCGTCCATTTTCAGTAATAGCAATGTTATGCCAAAACGAATCAAGCTATTTCCATGAAAGTCACAGAATAAGTAGAAGATAATGTGTCATTTTATTGCACTTATTAAAATTAGATACACTGTTGACTACATATTTTTGATATTTTGTTCAAACACTGTATAAATAATTCTGGGACACCCTATACTTGTAGAGTGTGATGTAGAACATACATCTAACAGACATGCACTCCTCCTAATATAGCTTACCTGCAAAGTCTTAATAGACAGGAAGTTTTCATGACAGTATCTGTACCCATTATATTGGCTTCTTTGTAATGCAGTAGTCCAACCCTGTGCACAAAAATGAAAAGCACTTTTAATAAATTCTTGTTCTTTTTTAAAAAAAAAACTCCCTTCTTATTCGTATATGATAAAATTCAACTTACAGAAAAGAACAATAGGAACAATACACATGATTATCTTTGATCTGGATGCATCAGTAATTTTCAGAAATGTCTCAATTTTTTCAGCATATGAAATACATGACAGAAAATAATTCCAGAATACCTGCCACACCATAAAATTAGAAAAATAAAATGCAAGAATTACATCATCAGGTACAAATACCAACTCTTAAAACCATACATTAATCCCAAGAATACTGGTAACAATAACAATCATGCTGTACCTTGTAAGCTCTCAACAGTGTGAGATGGTCACTGTTACCAATGGCAAATTCTTTCCTCTTCTTATCAGCTTGATCTCGTTTATCAAATGGAGCAACCTGCGGGATATAAATATACAACAAAATCATGATCTCATCTCATTCTGAAGAGTCTCTATTTCACATGATTTCGATGAGTAGTAATGCGTCCTTGCCAGGTCTTCAAGTGCTTGGTATTCAAGCATATGAAGTACATTATATGTCAACTTATTGGATTTTCCAAGTCATTTCAGTTGCAATCTAGTGTATATAAAAATGAAATGGGTAATGGTGGACCCAACAGACAAGGATACAAAACACATCAAGGATCAATAAATGATACAAGAGGATACCTTGAATATACGAACAACTGGAAAGGAAAATAGCTAGGTAAGTTGGTATACCTTGCTCTTTTTCTTTCTAGTTAGTGTATATACAGTTTTGTTTAATGCTCCAAATGTCAATACATATCTAAATGGCACCATTATAACTCAACTGTAATGATCACTCCTTGAAACAACAGTACATAGTGCATTAACCATATACTAACATTCAATATGACAAATTATTTTATAGATTACATTTAATTGTTATGTAGGCTTTTTTTATCAAACAAACCTAATCTGCCTTTCTCAAAAAAATTATCTGAATCAATGAACCAACATACTCTATCCTGATCTGTCAATTCTTAAAAGAAAACAATCACTTACAAATGGAGATCTGAAACTGAGACTGGCAGCGATTGTGAGGACTGGATCCAGACACCGGAATATGGCTCCAAACAGCATCAATTTACCTATACGCACATCAACAGGTAGACCAGCTAAGTGATAGCCCAATGGAGTCAGATCCTGCACGAGGGATGCAAACAGAAAGTAATCACATATAAGTTGGTTAGCAGAGCCTTTATAAACTAAAATTTTGGTTCTGCATCTGGTAATTATGTTGCAAATGTAGCACACAACACAAGATTCAAGAATTGTGTTGTTAAACACTGCAGAGTTCTATCAAAGTACTAAAGAAAGTCACCTTGGAAAAAAAGTTGGATTAATTGTATCATACATCAAGTGCACATACAATTTCTAGCAAAGGTAAACTGATAGACAACCAAGTGCTCCAAACATTACTGTATGTATACAACTTGTATAACCTATCCATGCCAACACCCTTTTGAAAATGTCCCAAAGAGATTATACCCAAAGAGTACCAACTGAAAATTGAGCCATTTTAAATCTGGGAGTTTCCTTCAAAGATATACAGAGTTAGACTTAAGTAAAGACTTTATTGATGGCTTATACAAAATAAAGCTTACAATATAACCCCTTAATTAGATTCTCACACTAGACTAGTTTTGCTGATTTCTTACAGTCATGTAGTAGTTACCTAAATCTGCCATTTTGGTTTGTTGCTCATGGAGGGCAAATAGTGAACCCCAAGCTTTATTTGCCAAGAGCCCGAAATTGTATCATAATTTGCGTCTTCAAGCTTGATTGTTACAAAGGTTTGCGCACTCAACGCCAACAACCATGTCCAAGTTTGAATCCAAGTTTGCTGGGCACATAGCAAAATTATACAGAGGTTCGCTATTTGCCCTCCTTGACCGACACACAAACATGGTCATACTAAAACCTCATTAAGTATACCAGATAATATCAAACGGAATCAGCCCAGCGGGTCAGTTGCCCCATGAAGTCTGGTGGCTCCAGACGCAACATCGCAAAAAAGTAAATTCCAGTATTTGATTTAATTCCAAAGTTTTTACAGAAAGAAGCAAGAGTTCTCAGTAAGGAAATGCAAAAATTGTCTTGGTTTAGTTCTACTTTTACTCTTTGTCATATACTTAGCCCTACCATTACATACAGTACATTATAGAAAGAGAGTATTTAACTTTAACTGCAAGTTATTTCTTCCTACCTGTGCAGCATTGAGTGCTCCAAGATCTTGTAATCTGTGTATGGCATCATCAATATGGGTTGCAACCGGTGGCTCTAATAACCTCTCAAGAACTTCCTGAATAAGAAGCATAAAAATATGTAAAATCATTATGATCAATATTCTCCTCTCATCAGATTGGCCTTTAAAAACAGATAGAAATAGGTGGGAAATATCAAAAGTTACTGGAAAATACCCCCAGGATGATTTGTGGATATTTGCCTTGCATACACCAATTGCCGTAGTGGTCTGAAATGCACATTTAACAAGCCTGTTACTTATCACTATTAATAATTACAATAGCATCATAATGTACTGATGACCAGCACCTGTTCTGGCTGCCTGGTACTTTATGTACAGCTATTTTAGAAATCACAAATTCTGTGATTTACAAATGGTGTGTATGCCACAGCTGTCATAAGGTACATATATGTTGTAATGTGTCACATAATCTTATGTACTCAGGCAGACATGGGCGAGACAGGTGGGCAAACAAAATAAGCAACTCAATTTAGCAACCGAAAAGTCTGAATTTATAATAGAATGACCGCTTACCTTGACTGATTTGCCTTTGAACATATCTAGCAGTTTGATTCTCAGTACAAGCTGTTCCAACGGAGCTCTCTGGATTTCTGTTTGTATTAAAAGAATCATATACATATTCAATATTCCTATATTATAGCTGGATTTTAGGTCAAATGCTCTGTGCATTTAAATCTGTAGTAAATTATGCAGTGTTTCAAACAAAAAGTTGGCAATTTGTTCCAATTCACCGTAGTTGACCACTGGTTTTTTTTTAATGTCTTGGGTAGATCACTCAGCGTTGAAGCACTGCTCTCCTATGATGCCCTGGACCATGGTGGGTGTACAAAGATCTTACAGCCATTTCCGATCAGGGTAACACCTGGCTGTTTGTACTGTACAAACAGCCAGGCGTTACCCTGATTGGAACTGGCTGTAAGATATTTGTCATCCACTGCATCTGCCACAAAGTTCAATTGCAGTAATGGATAGAGCGGATAATTGAATACAAATTTTTGCCCTCGCCGGGGATCGAACCAGGCACCTCCTGTACCAGAGTCAAAAACCTTTTTGCACTGGGCCATGCTGGTCTCTAAATTCATTTATGACTTGAAATGTGGCACAAGTAACTCCATTATATGCTGCTATATGGATGTGACTAAAATGCAAAAACATTGATTGATGCCCTACCTGGAATAGGCTGGTCCCTTAGATGCTGCTCGTATGTATGGCTTGTAAACAAGTGAAAACACACACCCTCTGTTACTCTTCCTGCTCGACCACGTCTCTGTTGAGCATTAGCCTTAGATATCCAGGTGATATCAAGACTCTCCATTCCTTTGGACGGATCATACCTGTGTAGGAGGGAAATGGAAAAATTAATTATGTTGTACAAGTCATTTTCCCAAAGATGTTATGTTTTTAGTATACATACGGTTAACGAAATTCTATAAATGTTTTAAAAAAAACATATTAACTGTAACAGAACACCAAATTTGACATGTGAACTGAATTTGACTGAAGTCTAACAGCATGATTTATAATGAAATTTTTGTATCTTGAAAATGTTTCCTATTCAGTAAAACATTATATAGTGAATACATCAATATTTTAAGTTGATATTGTCCAGTTGGGTCTGAATCCAAACATGTTCATGCCAAAATGAACATTTTGGAAGGGACATAAAATGATTGTGAGCAAAGAGAGGACATTTCTTTCAGGGTAAACAGTTTGGTTCTCCGTACCTATAGAAACTATAAGATATCAAATACACCATGATAACTCCCCTGTGGAGTGCATTAATCAAGTTTTATGCTAATATAGTTTCCATTAACCCACAATCACAAACCTTTTTTCTTTCATTTTGCCAGCATCAATAACAAATACAACATCATCTATTGTAATAGACGTCTCTGCTATATTGGTTGCTATGACGATCTTGGTGACTCCTTCCTTGGGTCGTACAAAAGCTGCATTCTGGTCCTCACTTGAAAGCGAAGAATGCAAGGGAATTATCTTGTACCTGTGAATAAAAACAAACACAAACAAGTTTTCTACTCATTAAGATTTGTACCTGTGACTTTTGTGAGCTCAATTTTGTTTTACTTCACTGAACCTAATTCTTTTACTCCTTCATATAATTATACACGAAATTAGGGTTAGGGTTACATAATGTAGTTTAGGGTTAGGATTAGGGTTAGGATTAGGGTTAGGGTTAGGATTAGCTTACACGAAATAATTACATGAAAGATCGACCCTAATTCTTTTACTTAGTGTGAAAGGCGTTTTTTTTTTAAATTTTAAAATGGTAAACACCCCTGGTTCTCATATATTTAATATTATGATCATCAGGATCATCCTCTATTTTCCTTCAGGAAATTTAATGTACTTTTATAGGAATATGGGAAGGGGTATATATTATAGAATTTCTTGTCCTGTGGAAATTGTAAGGCTTGAACATGTGTCTTATAGAGAATTTAAAGCGTGATTTGGGGGTGAAACCTACGATGTGGTACTCCATGGTCACCTCATCATATTTGCTGCTTGAAATACTTCTGTTATCAAGATTGTAAAGTGGCAAGAATTCACAAGAAACTCTGCCGTTGGACTAGTGATGATACATCCAACCTACTTACTGTTTTTGTGCTTTGGGTCCACAGAGTGAGGCATTGAGTTGTTCATATAGTGATGTTATTTCAGCAAGGCCAGGTAAGAAGATCAAGATGGCTCCACTGCTAGGATACTGTGGGGACAAGCAGATTGCACATGTGAGATTAAAAGGGCAAATATACAAAAAATCATGTAAATACTGCACAATCTTATTTCTTAATGAGGACTTGTTAGTGGACCTGGATGAAGAAGAGGCTACTGATGTTGACGCCGTCTTAACCAACCATTGTGGTGAAAGACTGTTCTGCTTTGCCTACACTTTAAAGAGATGGTTTCAAGGCATCTGGGATGTTAGAACTTAAAATTGTTGAAGACTATATTGTTGTTAAAAAAATACATGTATTTGTGTGGTATGTTACTACAATACTTGTAGGTTGTCAATACCGTATTTAGTTAAATAAACGCCCAGGGGCGTTACATTTCCGGGGGTCAAGGTCAATTTTAGAACGATAATCCCCGTTAAAATCATTAGGTAAACTTTAAACTCACGCTAAAATGACGAACTATGAACTAGAAACACTGACTTCTGGTTCACTTCCGGGTTTCCAATCCAGATTTTCACCAATTATTGACGCTATTATTGACCATGTGGGCAACTTGGTAAGCTTACTACACAAGATAGCATGGTAATATCAGCATTTTTGAAACATCTTGGTTGAAAAAAGTGGTGGGGGCGTTTAGTTGGGGGACGACTATTTGACGAAATACGGTATATCCCTGTGTCATATCAAATCTGTGTCAAAGTGTGACATACAAATAATTTTATATTTGCATTTATACTGGCAACTCTCATTACTATATATATTACTAGCTAAAGCAGAGAGTATCTACTTAATTTCTGACATGCTAGATCCTGTGGTTGCACTCCTCTGGGTAGACTCTTATGTTGTTTATGACACTGATGTACAGACTGCAAGTAGGAAGCAAGAAGACCTAAAGAACTCCCTCAAAGGTATTTTGGGATATGTCATGACAATATTGGTATCTGATCTGCTATTGAGAAATGAAGATCTGCAAGACCCATTATCAACAATAAATGTTCATTAAGGGCTGGGGCAGGCTTCCCGTTAGTGTGCGTCATTGCGTCCAGACGCGTATTTTACACATTTGGACGCAAGTTCACATGGCTAATCAAGTATTTTATGTCCATGTCACATGAATGTGGGCGCAGACAAAACTTCAAATTTTATCATTAATTGATGATAAAAATAAGAAATTTTTATTCTTTTATATTTTTAAGATAATAAAAGCCCCAAAATTTTGACCCACCAGCTGAGAATTGAAGTAAATTCTGCAATATTTGTAAATGCAACGTCAGGAAATCGTGCACTTTTTGCATGCTTTCCGGACGATCGCTGTTTGTTTGATGGCTGGGAAAGTCCCGATTGATTTGTTTACAAGTAAGCACGTGCCGCTAACGTTTATTTAATTATTTATCACAACCTGACAATATTCAATTTTTAATATTTTAAGTTTATTTTCTCATAAATAATCTAGGTTTCCTTTATTAGTATTATTGTTACGATGAATAAAAGCAATTTTAAAGAAAAAATCGAAATGATAACCCTTTTTCGTATTATTTTTTGCATCGCGTGATTAAGCTTTTGTAGCATCAACACCACGTTAATTTTAAAAAGAATGCGGAAGTGAAAGTACTGAACGAAAATTGCTCAAGATTGACAGACTTTGCTCATGTTTTTGCACCTGTTTTTGACCACGCTTTGGACCAAAACTGACACAGAAATGAGAAAAATTATCATAGCGAATGGAGATGGAATATCACGGCGAAAATGCACTTTTATTTTTTTTAACAATCAACATTTGATGAGGTGTAGACCGGAATGCGTGTGTATCGTCATAATCGTGAATTTCAGATGGACGCATTTAAAAATCTGTCTGGGCGCAAGTTTTTGCAACCTCGTCAGCAAACTTGCGCCATTACGGACGCACATTTTAAAACCTTAACGGGAACCCTGGGCTGGGGTATGAACGTTTGGACAGTATTTATTGTGGGACATTAGAGCACATCAGACATATCGAATTGCATTCTGAATACGAAGAATGTCCTTCTGATATCAAATAATTTTGATTTTTGAAATTCGCAATGTAATACACATTTTATGGCAAATCATTAAAAATTGATATTTTTGATATTTAACAGTACTTGAAGTAAACTTAATAAATCTGATGATTTATACTTAAAGTGTATGTAGGTGGGATGAAAAGCCCACGATCAATTGAAAATTTTGACCTTTCGTATTGAAGATATGGATTTTTTTCCCAAAACACCAACAAAAAATAGGTCTTTTTGGGAAAAAATCCATATCTTCAATATAAAAGGTCAACATTTTCAATTGATCGTCGGCTTTTCCTCCCAGCTACATACACTTTAAGAATATATCATTAGATTTATAAAATTTATTTCGAGGACTGTTATATATCAAAAATTTGAAAAATATCAAATTTTAATAATTTGTCATAAAATTTGTATTATATTGTGAATTTCAAAAATTAAAATTATTTGATATCAGAAAGACATGCTTCAGATTCAGAATGCAATTCGATACGCCTGAGGTGCTCTCATGTCCCACAAAAAATATTGTCGAAACGCCATAAACGCTCATTCTAGATCCCTTAAAGCTGCCTAGATGAGTTCCAATGTACCTTTCCTCCTGGAGTGGAAACCTTTTGTTTTTCTGAACAATATTGATAAGTTGGCATTGGCTAGTAAAAGCATATTAATAGCCGGATGATGATGTACATGATCATATATCTTTAAAAATTTACTATCAGGCAAAATATATCAAGTCTTTCTTTAATTATTTTCTTTCTTTCGGTTATGCTATTGAATAAACTGAAGGCCATTCATATCGAGCATACACCTTCAAGTGAAGATGAGTAAGAGGCAGACAGTTATTTGCAGGGTTTCTTCGAATTCGCAACAAGAGTGGTGACTTCTAAAGTTCCAATGAAGGTTAAGCGATATTTTGAGATTTGCGACACCTATGAAGTGTCAAGTTCAACAACTGATCCTCTTTGTTTCTGGGCAACAAATGCAACCCAGCTTGCCAGTCAATTTATACTAGCAACAAATTTAAAGGTGTTGCCTGTTACTGAATGAATTGAAGGGCATCCACATTGTGCATACACCTTCAAGTAATGAGGAAGAGGCCATGGACACCAGCATCAGGGACAGACAGTTATTTGCAGGGCTTCATCGAATTCGCAACAAGAGTGGTGACTCCTCAAGTTCCGATGGACCATTTATTAAGTAATATTCTGAGATTTGCGACACCTACAAAGCCTCAAGTTCAACAGCTCATCCTCTTTGCTTCTGGGCAACAAATGCAACCCAGCTTGCCAGTCAATTCATACTAGCAACAAATTTAAAGGTGTTGCCTGTTACTGAATGAATTGAAGGGCATCCACATTGTGCATACACCTTCAAGTAATGAGGAAGAGGCCATGGACACCAGCATCAGGGACAGACACTTATTTGCAGGGCTTCATCGAATTCGCAACAAGAGTGGTGACTCCTCAAGTTCTGATGGACCATTTATTAAGTAATATTCTGAGATTTGCGACACCTACGAAGCCTCAAGTTCAACAGCTCATCCTCTTTGTTTCTGGGCAACAAATGCAACCCAGCTTGCCAGTCTATTCATACTAGCAACAAATTAAAGGTGTTGTCTATTTTTGAATGAATTGAAGGGCATCCACATTGAGCATACACCTTCAAGTGAAGATGGGTAAGAGGCCATGGACACCAGCATCAGGGACAGAAGGGATTCATCGAATTCGCAACAAGAGTGGTGACTCCTCAAGTTCTGATGGACCATTTATTAAGTAATATTCTGAGATTTGCGACACCTACTAAGCCTCAAGTTCAACAGCTCATCCTCTATGCTTCTGGGCAACAAATGCAACCCAGCTTGCCAGTCTATTCATACTAGCAACAAATTAAAGGTTGTCTATTTTTGAATGAATTGAAGGGCATCCACATCCAGCATACACCTTCAAATGAAGATGGGTAAGAGTAAAGCCATGATTTTTCTGTGTTACAAAATTTAAATTCTGTGTTACAAATTAGATGATTCCGTGATTTTCCATTTTACATTATAAAGCACTGAAAAGTGCATACATTCCCATACAAGCATGTTTTTAAAAGTGTAATTTGTCTTATATAATTATATGTACCTTTTTACTGTAGGCTCCCATCAACATCCCCATTAAAATTAAGCGTCATCAATTGTCTTGTGTGTACTTCCGATAGCTGTATCGGACAGAATCTTGCATCGTAGGCCTAGAATAAATGCTAGAATGGATTGTTTAATGGTTGTTTACTGCTAAATTATCACTTTTCTTTGTTTTTTTTGCAAATCAACACAAAAGTTAGACATTTTACACAGATTTTCACTACTTTGTGGCATTTTCAAATTTCTGTGAGCAAACCCTGAATTCTGTGAATTTTTCTGTTTTTCCGTATCACGGAGAAATCATGGCTTTAGGTAAGAGGCCATGGACACCAGCATCAGGGACAGTCAGTTACATGTCTTTGCAGGGCTTTATCCAGTTCACAACAAGAGCTGTGACTTCTCAAGTTGGACAGGTTAAGTACTATTTTGAGATTTGCGACATCTATATAGCGTCAAGTGATCATCTTTGTTTCTGGCAACAAATGCAACCCAGCTTGCCAGTCTATTCAAACTAGCAACAAAAGGTGTAGTATGTGTGTACATTATCTATGGTTTTCCATTTTATTTTTCTTAAAACTTTGTGCCAGACAGTGAGGTGACCATGATATACATGTCTGATGGAATGTACCTTTTCACGTTTGCCCAGTTTAGTACATGAGTACTTTTAGTAACTGTCAGTTACTTGTTGTAACTGTTGTAAATGTCAATTGGTATTCTTCATTAAAGTTAATATATTAAATGTGCAGTTTGTGATTGACAGCCTCCACCATGTTTGTGTTAATTGCTTTTTATTACTCTTAAAACTTGTGACAGTTTATACCAAAGTGACCAGTGTACAATGTATATGTATGGCAAGGTAATCAGAACAAAAGAAGGTCCCACAGCCAGCGTAAATACGCACATGGGGTTCCAATTGGCTAATTGAATCACATCATCATCACATCCGCACCTCATTCGCTGAACAATTTGCACAACATCACATGACCCAGGCGTAATCTAGTTCTCTTAATATGATAATCAGGTAGAGCAGTCTGGCAGAGTGAAAGGACCTTACCGAATACTACAGCCATCACAAACTACATGCAGTACAGATCAATTTGATTGCACAGGTATCAGCAGGGCAGCGGAAAATAATTTCCTTTCTGGGAACGTGAACTACTGTTTGAGCCGGAGCGCGAGTATGAACGGGTGGGGTCCAGGGGCGAAGCCCAACGGGGGTCCAGACAGGGGCCAGCCGTTGTACGAATTACAAGTCAGGTAAAACATTTTGCAAAAGTTATACCAAACATCTGAAAATTCAAATATGAAAGAAAAAAAATTCTGAGAAACGTGACCTTATTTTTCAGATTTTTTTGGTGGGAAAATATGTGTTTTCGGCATCATTGCCAAGCTCACCAAGTCAACTTAATTTATGACAACCCCCCCATGTGATGACTCACGCTACGCCATTGTCAGTGGCGTGGCGTCATAAAACACCGGGGCACGTGCCCCCATCGATCTGAAATTTTTAAAATCCCATAGGAAAATTGCGAAAAACGGCTTGTGCCCCTCCAATCAGACCCGGTGCCCCCCCAATGTGATGACCCACGCTACGCCACTGCCATAAGTCGAGTTACCTCCAACTTAATTTGATAACATCTTGATCAGAACAGAATTCTACATAACATATATCTGAAAATGACTCAACATTTTAGGTCTACTTTTTGAGAAAATTAGCGCTATATAAAACAGCCAGATTCTCCTGTGTGGCATCCGACTGCTAACCGTGTTTTGACATTGTGTGTTCATGCGCACATAATCGTAAACATCACTCAAATTGTTGTGTTTTCATTTCAAATTGGTAGAGATCATATTCACAAGATCTAGCAAATACAATTTTCAACACTAAAATTGTTAATATTGTACCGATTTTGCACAATTTTTATGCAAAGTTGGGACTATATAGCGGATTTTAGTGGTATGAACCGTTAAAAAACAAGATGGCAGTTAGACTCTACCGCATTTATTTTCTGGGATCCCAGCGGTGTATACGATCGTCTGATCTGGAGCTCCTGTTGACGCAGCAGCGTTTTTTTGTTTTAGAGACTACAGTGGATCGAGTCATACAAAATTTAAAATCAACAAATTAAAAGGCATCTGTTTATTTTCATACTGTGTTTACATATATTCCTGCCCGGCGTTCAATTTTATTGATCAGTTATCCTCAAAGTTCGCAGAAATATATTTTACAAGAGATGGTGTTCACAGAATATTTTCAGATCTGCAGGCAAATGGTATTAAAAGATAAAAATGTTTCAAAATATTTTTCCCCTCTTGATTTTTGTCTGCGACTATGAATTTTTTTCTGGGAACGCCGGTACCACGATACCATGCATTTCGTAGCCTGGGTATCAGAGATACTAAGAATATCTAAATGGTGCTTAATAAAATTCAAATATAAAATATTGTTTAACTTTGATATCCACACATATGTGATCAATCAATTGAGAGGCCGGTGACCTAGAGCATTGCACTATGTTACCAGAACTCCATATGTTAAACAGTGTTTCCAGGCCATCATAATATAACTGCACTAATACACAAGGCTGACCATAAATGGGGACCAAATTAAAACAGTCACAGTCTACCTGTGACTTAATGAGGTATTAATTACAAGGTCCACATGTATGTAGGTTTAACTCTATATGGAAACTGTTATAATGAGATTGTGCTATTCCAATTGAAATCCATACATCCCCATAAAGAAGACATGACCTTAATCTTCCACACAGGGGGTGTAGATTTCAAATGGAGCCACCCATTCAAGTAACCCCATTTGAAATTCATGCCCCCTGTGTGGAAGATTAAGGTCATGTCTTCCATAGGGGGTGTATGGATTTCAACTGGAATTGAACATTCTACTCAAAACGTAGTAGAACCACTTAACACACGCAAAACCATTTAACAACAACACAGGGACTTGCAGCTAAGAAGCGTACACCCTAGAATTCTACAATTGACCTTCGCAGCCAGGATCGGCTCTCCTGAGTTTCATACGGGCTACAAGACAATTAGCAATAAGTTCCTTGTGCGGGGGAATTTGAATCCAATCCAATTTTTAACACGCGATAACACACAGATAATAATGGTTAGCGACAAGCTGTCTCCGACTCCTGCTGGAAGTCATTAATTCCGATCATTAATAAACCCCTTACCAAGGTGGCCACTGGACATCATCATATCCAAAAGTCTCAAGCATATTAATATTATCTCACAGTTTATTAGTTATACCTACCTCATGCTTTCCAGACACTATCCATTTGACAAGTTCTTCTATCAGGTCATTGTTGATCTTGTCTTGGTCCATGGTTGCCAAAGTTTTGATGGTAGTCTTCCTGTAGTCTAGATATTGCAAAATTAATATCTGGAATAATTGATTGGTGCTTGAATAAGGGACAGAGGGTGTGGTTAGTGCAAGAACGTTGAATCTGCATTTTTGGGATTTTCTGGGAGAAGCATTTATGTGTTTCAATTTTGCTATTCTTTGTTTTTAAACATGTTGTCTAATTAAAATTGTATTAATTGCTTTTAAGACCAGTAATATAGCTTAAAACGTGCATTTACCTATATTCTTATAATCTATTAAATACTCAATTTTACTCAAAATGTTAGTTTTGACATTCTTGCAATGACCCCATCAAAAGGATACCACATTCACATGTTGACTGCTCAGTACCAGAAGTGGGCAAGTGCAATAGTTGCCATGTGTAGCTAAGTGCAATATACTGTGTGTAAATTGCCACATGTTCACATGGCAGCTATTACACTTACCCACTTCTGGCATTGAGCAGTATACAAATACAACATGTTTTGAGGGGAAGTAGTCAAAACTACTGGTCCCGAGGTGATGGATGATTTGACTACTTCCCGCGCCAGCGAGGGAAGTAGTCAAATCATCCAACACCGAGGGACCAGTAGTTTTGACTACTTTCCCGAAATAAAACATGTTGTATTTGTTTTACTATACCTCATAAATATTTTCACTATCACGGTAAGATCGTAAACAAAAGTCAAGCACACACCAGCCAATGTGCCGGCCGGCATGGTAAATAAGCTTAATATTTTGCTTACCTGATTTTATTGGAGGATTTCTGTTCAATCAATCTACATTTTGACCTATATTATTAGAATTTTCTTTTTAACATTCCATAAATAACATTTTGTTTCATAAAACGTCAAATTTGTGTGTTATTTTCCATCGGTATCTCGGCAAAATAACTGCAGCAGACGCCATTTTCACGATAAACGCATCTGCAGAATCGCCGTTGTGTAGCATAAATGCTACGTCAAAAGGAACGGTGACGCGTGGGGTCGATACACCGTGTGGTAGTAGGGTGCAGAAGTTTTCCTACTTCCCAAGCGTGCCGTAATTGCACAGGCGCGGGAAGTAGTCAAAATACCGTACTTTCGGACGCTGGCGTTATTAACCAATAAGATGTATGGATTACCTAATAAATATTTATGAGGTATAGTAATTGATGTTATGAAATTATGACCTAAGTTGATGCTGAACTCAAGTTTTAAAGGTTTAAGAATCCATTTCATAATTCACATTAGCAATGTGAAAAGTATCACTGAGGTTTCTGCCTACCAGAAACACACAATTTTTGAGGCCATACACACTTCTATATCTTAAATAGATTCTGAAGTGAACACAAATTACAAATCTGTCCCATTTGGATACAAAATTGTAATTTTTTGGTAACTTTTCCCTCATTTTTAAAAATCAACCATGAATGATTACAGCACTTGGCTTTTTTTTATAGATTTTTCCCCAAATGTTAAAAAACACAGCGCTGCAAATAACGCAATTGCCTATTTGTAGCAGCCCTATACTATTCTATGAGGCATTGTTATACATATTATGAAACACTAGAGCAATGCAACTCAAAATTTTGGAAACAAATAGTTTTAATGGTAGGCCTCGATGTAAGGTAGAAAACACACTATAAAAGAAATCTTTAACAATAAAAATAAAATCATTTGAATATTTTTTATTTTCCTGAATATCCTCTATTTTCCCAAATCAGACAAATTTCTCACCTTCATATCTCAAAGCCATTTGTGTGACAGTCAGATTCCAATCTTTGATCCTATCTTCTGGATAGGCCACATGTAATGTGGCTAATGCATCCTCTATCTCATTCTCCATACCTACAAAGTTGCCTTTTTGAAGCTGTCTAGCCGTGTTCTCTGAGGGCGCTGCATTGCTTCGTTTGATGGGCCGGGAGTAAAAGGAGTCCTCTTCTAACTTATACCTACAGGAATAATATCAATTATTTTCAAATGAAATTCTTTTGAATAGTTATAGTGAAACAATGTACTCATACTCCCAATTCTTTCATGACCGGATTTCTATTGCTGCTGCCCCCAAAGGTACACTTTTGCCCAGCTACTTTGTGGCTACTCTAGGGTACCAGTGCAGTACCAATCCAGTACCAGTGTGTGTACAGTATGTGTGATTCCAATGTGTGTATGTGTACTCTAGAGTACTCACACAGGTACTTTAAAGTACCAATTAAGTAGCTGTGTGGTAGTGTCCCGGGGGTAGTGTACCTCTGGGGACAGCAGCAATCTGGTAACATTATCAGTTACTAGTGCACATGCATAAGTTGGTGATACATCACCATTATACTGCCTCAATCGATAGCAATGAAACTTGTTACTAGATCCAAAATTCTACAGGCAAATCTGTACTCCTCGTATAAGTTAACATCAATGTGGACGTAGCAGGTATGAGAAAAAACCTGAAAGTGTTTGAAAAATCTTGAAGAAACATTTGAAATTGGCCCAACTTACTTTGACATTTCAATGGCATCCTCCAGAAAGAATGACTCCACAGGAAATGTCTTGCCTGTAAAAATACAAGCAATGCAATGGTGTGAGATAGTTTGACTGATAATTATGTTGTTGTATTCACTTTGTAGCACTGCAAATGAAATCTGCTACAAATAAAGTAATATGGACCATAATACAATAGCAAAGACCAGCTTCCGAAATTACACATACATGTCTAGAAACTGTAACCAACATGCAAGTTTTCGAGAGTTAAAGAGGAAGCCCCGCCAGAGCAGTGCTTCTGGAGTGAACCAAACCTGCCTGTTTATCAAATTAATCAATCACAATTGACAAGTGGCTTAGCTAATGCCTATGTTTATACCACGCCAGGGTGATTTGTTTGGCAACATTTCCAAACATGATCAAGGACATTTCACTCCCGGAAGGTTTGGTTCACCCCAGAAGAACTGCTCTAGCTGGGCTTCCTCTTTAACCCTACCATACTGGGCTAGTGTAATTGAATAAAATATCAGCGTTTAAAAGTTTGTAAGTAACTTGCGCGGTATGGAACAATTTTCAAATTTGGTTTACCCATACTGGACCTTTCATGGAATGTCATCCCTGTATCCTTATATATATTATAGAAAATCTGCAAGAGTGCAGGGGCCTGTAGGTTTATTTATTTACCATAGCATTATCAATACTGACCTGGGATTTCAATGACAGGACCATCGTCAAAGTAGCCGGAAAATAACTCTGCATTGAGTGTGGCACTCATCAGAATCACTCTCAAGTCTCGTCTCTTTGGCAATAGATCTCGTAAAACCATCATCAAGAAGTCACTGAAAAGATTTAACATTTGGTTCAGACTATTAGTATATAGACAATTTTTTAACAGTTTCGCCGAAAACAAGTTTCATGTACGGAAGGGAACTTCGCAGCACTACTCTTTTATCTGTTTTATGATTTTTCCGTTTTTATAAAATGATTATACTGTATAGCTACTAGGAAAGTTACTATTCCAACATCAGTATCTATGCCGCATATATCGATATATAATAGAAAAAGCTGCTCTACTGCTCTCATCTGCACTCAGCCACACGTGCTCCCAGTATCCATATGGTCTAAATTGATTCAACAAGGGTTAGTTTGTTTTTCGCATCCAAAAGGAAATTAGCTGCAGAGTGGATTCATGAAAATGTAGGCAAAATATGCAAATAAGCTCATTACTATTTATAAATATGCAAATAACATGACACAAAACTATACAGCACATCAAGCAACCATTATTCTATAACCACACAAGTCATGTTTGAAGGTGATTGATTATTGTGTTGGAGCTGCAGAGTGGATTATGAATTTGCTTCCACCCGGACAACCAGGCAGCCAAACAGCCAGCCAAACAGACAACCATTTGGGTGATAACATGAGCCCCACATGTGTGTGGGGGCCAAAAAGCTGCCCTGCTGCTCTAATCTTCTCAAAAGATGTCTTTATATGTAAACAAATACACAAGATTTTACATTTGACATCCTCCATATGGTCTTAATTAGTTCACCAAGGGTTAGTTTGTTTTTTGCATCCAAAAGGAAATTAGTGAATGCTCCAATTACAGTCATCCTCAATTTGATTTCTACCACATGTGAACTGGGATAACATCGGAATGAAAGACCTTCACTTTGTGTGATATAAGTAAACGTAACACCATATAGAAATTGTCTTACATGAATCACACAACAAATAACGCAATGTTATCCAAATGTCAAATTCTTAACAAGGATTTAAATTTACAACTTCATAACTATCAAAATATGAGAAAACATCAGCAACTTAAATTTTATCAATATGCTTTGTATAATCCCATTTCACTTCATGAATCACACTTCTTTCATAAAATCAAGTCAAAGCCAACTCTGCTATCATACCCGGCTGCTCATGGGAGATACATGTAGTGCTTAATTCAGGGGTGTGAGAGGCCTCAGACCAAAAAAGCTGAGAATTACTAAAAAAAAGCTGAAAAACAGCGTAAAAGCAGGGTAAAAACATCAAATATGGGCTGAAAATAAAAGAAAACGCGTAAATGTTAGCAATAAAAAAGCTGAAATCAGCTTAAAAGCTGAAATTTCACACCCCTGTTAATTGTTTCATCATGTGCAATATGACTGTGCTGTTAAGCAACACTTATTCTTTTTTAAGGGTAGACGAGGTATTGTTGGTCGAAGCAACCTAAAAATCGATTTTCATTATCTAGATCAATATATTATTAAAAAATAACACCTTCATGTTTTGCAAAAGTTCATTCTACAAATCGTATACTTTGCAAACTTGCTTAATTTATTGTTGTTAATGAGTAATCATGGGATGGAGTCATCTACGTTACAATACATGACACTGTAAGACCAGTTCGGCATGTTATCAGAGCTAAGTGGGACATTGACAACCTCATAAACTTATATGGTGAGGTACCAGATGTAGATGTGTCTTGAATTTTCATGGGTGAAAAAATCCACCATTTTGAAAACTGAACATTGTATATATTGTAAACTGAACATTGCATATTCTTCATAGTGTATCGACTTTTATACTGGCTACAAGGCCAACAAAATTAAATACAATTGATAATCTGCTTGCATACAACAGCCGTGATCATTACTTTTACAAGTACATTTTTTTGAGTATAGCACTTCATAGTTAATACTTCATATGTTTAATGCGTTGCTCACACCTAATGTATGCGTTATAAACGCCTGATTATTAATTATTCGTATTCTTACTTAAACTATTATATATATGCAATTGTATACTGTTTAAGATCGATTTGGTTCCTGTTGCATGCAGTGCAGGTATGACCACTTTCTATGATTTAATTGATTTTATCAAAGTTATTTATATCATTGAAATAGTGAAGACAGTTTATCTTCAAATTTAAGAAGTTTCTTTCCTGCTATATAGGCCCTATACGTAGTTGGAAATTTACATTTTATCAATTTTTGTGTTGTTCTTTGTTCCTTTTTATGTTGGGTAAAGATGTATGTGTAAAGTGCTCAAAAACTATAAACCAATGTCACAAGATTATATCATGTAAAGTATGTAACGGTTATGTTCATAAAAAGTGTACCTTATTAAAACCAAAACAACTGAAACTTCTAAATCCCAAAGAATGGATTTGTCAGAAGTGCAGTAGACCTTTTGAAAGTTGCAACAACTCAAATTCTGATATTGAAAATGAAGTAAACGATTTAAACCAGTCCCCGCACGTTAAAAATATATCGGATATAGACTTAGAAAAATATGATAATATGATTTTTAATCCCTTAACTTTGGATTGCAATTTGAATAATAAAAACTATAATGATTTTGTAGATAGTGTAAACTGCTATACGCATGAATGCTCATATGTTACCCCTGCACAGTTCTGTTCAGACCCTGATGCAAGTCGTGGAAAATTTAATATACTAAATGCCAATATCAGAAGCTTGTCTAAAAATTTTGAAAAACTCAAAACATGTTTAAATACATTGAACCAAAATTTCAGTGTAATTGGTATCTCCGAGACTCATTTGAACGATAAACCACACGACTACTTTAATATTCATGGATATAATTTGGAGTATATGAACAGGACTGGTCGGGAAAAAGGTGGTGCCTGCATGTATGTTTCTGATAAAGTAAGGTATAAACTCAGGAAAGATCTTTGTCATGCAAATTCAAATTTTGAATCTTGTTTTAGTGAAATTGAATGTAAATCTAAACAGAATGTTATAGTGGGAGTATTATACAGAGCACACACTTCAATCAATGATTTCATTACAGACATTGACCCTATTTTTAAGAAGTTAACTTCGGATAAAAAAGATATTTATATTATGGGCGATTTTAACATCGATTTGCTTAAAGTAGACATCGACAGACCTACTCATGATTACCTTGAACTTCTTTACTCCTATTCATTAATACCTACTATTTATAAACCAACTAGAATCACAGAATCAACTGCTACAATTATTGATAATATCCTTACAAATAATGACAATATTATCAAATCAACAATTATGGTTACTGACATAAGCGACCACTTTCCAACTACTTTATCGACCAACCTCGAGGTAGAAAATCAAAAGTGTAAAGGGAAAGACGTAATTTACAAAAGAAATCACAATAGTAAGAATATTGCTCAATTTAAAACAAGACTATCTAATGTTAAATGGGGTGAAATTCTTGATAATATTGATGCAAATGATGACTATAATAAATTCATTGACACATTTAATACGATTTACGATGAATGTATTCCGCTAAAGAAATGTACTGGTAATAGAAAAAAAGAACCAATATCGCCATGGATTACGAAGGGATTGTTAAAAAGTATAAATAAAAAGAATATGTTATATAAACAATACATTCAATCTCCAAACGACAAAAAATTTCAAATATTCAAAACATATAAAAATAAGTTGCAAATGCTTATTCGAAAATCAAAACGCATAAATACTTCTTCTCCAAGTTTGAGCATGCTAAAAATAATATGAAGCAAACATGGAAAACAATTAATAATATTATTGGACGAGGAAAGAAACAATCTGCACAGAGCAAATTTAAAGCTGAAGATGGCAGTTCTATTACCAATCCTAAAGAAATATCAAATCAGTTCAATGACTTTTTCGTAAATGTAGGCCCTAAGCTTGCATCAAGTATCCAAAACACAGGAAAGCAATATTTCGCTTATCTCAGTGAGAACAAAACCAGTAGTATGTATATGAAGCCTATTGTTGAATCCGATATTGTTAAAATAATTGATAAATTCGACATAAACAAAGGTGGAGGCCATGACAATATTGGCAATCTAATCATTAAAAAAGTGTGTAATGAAATTGCTAAACCTCTTAATATGATATTTAATTTGTCTATATCTACTGGGATTGTTCCTGATAAATTAAAAATAGCAAAAGTCATACCATTATACAAAAAAGATGATGCTGAGGCTTTCTCAAACTATCGTCCAGTTTCTCTCCTACCGTGTTTTTCAAAAATTCTTGAAAGGTTGGTTTTTAACAGTTTTACGGATTACATTGACAATAAGCGAATCCTTAATCCCAAACAATTTGGCTTTCTGTCAAAACATTCGACCTTTATGGCTGTAGAGCAAATGGTAGACAAAGTTACTGCAGCAGTTGAAAGAAATGAAACGACTATTGGAATATTTTTGGACTTATCAAAAGCCTTTGATACAATCGATCATAACATACTCTTACATAAATTAGAACACTATGGATTTCGTGGTATTGTGTTAGAATGGTTCAGAAATTATTTAAGTAACAGAAAACAGTATGTCTATTATAATTCTTATGAATCAGAATCACACGATATTATATGTGGTGTTCCACAAGGATCAATCCTGGGGCCACTTCTATTTATACTCTATGTCAATGATATAACCAATGCATCTAAAGTACTCAAGATTCGTCCTTTTTGCAGACGATACCACCATTTTATACTCCCATAAAAACGTAGAACGCCAGACAAACCTTGTTAATGAAGAGTTAAAGGAAGTAAGCAATTGGTTTAAAGCTAATAAATTGTCAATAAATGCTAACAAAACAAATTACATGATACTTGGCACACCCAAAATGACATCGATGAATCAAGACCTGCAAATCACACTGGATCACTCGGCTTTAGAAAGAGTGCATCAAACTAAATTCCTTGGTGTACTAATAGACGAATGTCTCACTTGGAAATGTCACATAGATTGCGATCTAGAACAATTTCAAGAAATGTCGGTGTCATGAATAAATTGAAACATTTTGTTCCAAATCGTATTTTATTTACACTTTATTGTACGTTAATATTGCCTTATTTGAATTATGGAGTACTATTATGGGGAAATACATGTAAAACTTACTTAAATAAAATTGTAAAAAAAAAAAAATGGGCTATTAGAACGGTGGCAAACGGTCACTACAGAGACCACACAGCGCCATTGTTTGCTAATTATAACATATTAAAAGTTGAAGATATGTACACACTGGAATTAGGTACATTCATGTACAGGTGCTCTATAAATGAGCTGCCCTGTTCATTTGATAATTATTTTACCAAACGTTCTGACATACATAACTACAAGACACGATATGTAAATGACCTAAATCTAACCAAAAATAAAAAAGTCTTTTCTGATCATGCCATACGTACAAGAGGTCCCATTCTTTGGAATTCTTAAGATAAAAATCTGAAAGCTTCAAAATCTGTTAAACATTTCCGTAATCAATTCAAAACAAAACTGATCTCCAAATATAATTAATCTTTTTCGTGAGCACCCCCCACTTCCCTTGTCTTTTGGTTATGTTATGTGATGTTGATTTATTTTGTTAATTTCATTTGATTTCAGGGAAAGGCTAACTTTCAGACCTTTTTGGTCTTCCAGCCTTTTCCTCCATATGTACCATGTTTATATATATATTTTTTATGTAATGTCTTTGATTTTTATGGAAATAAATAAATATGAATATGAATATGAATATAAAATATGAATATGAATATGAATATGAATATGAATATGAATATGAATATGAATATGTTATGTATGTTTTACAAAAGTGTTGTTGTTTCAGCCCTCTTTACAACGTAATTCAAGAACCGCAGCACCTATAAAAGTATATCTGTAATATTTTAATTCTTCTACACACTTGCTATGAATTGAGCAATGCAGTTTTTGCCAAAGCTCACTACCATTCGTAAGATGCTGTGAACTACCAAATCACAACAGTTTAAAATAATTAATAACCTTAAGGTGTTCATTCAATGTTGGCCTTAGCTAAAAATGATTTTGCCTCAATACAAGACAAATTATTTTCAACATGGCAGGTATCACATACCATATATCATTTAGTTTAATGGGCCATTCCACTTGTAATCCATACCAGGCCTCTGTGGAAGACATGACCTTAATCATTCACACAAGAGGTGTAGAATTCAAATAGAGTCACTCATTTCAGGTAACCCCATTGGAAATCTAAATACCCTGTGCAAAAGATTAAGGTCCTGTCTTCCATAAGTGATGTATGATTTCAACTGGACTAATGTGTCTGATATCTCCTGCCTGCAGTCAGCAGCAACCAGCACACATTCTAGGTCTTACCAACTACATGTACCACAAAAATTGAGAAATATACTACACATTATTCTTCCAAATATCCAGTATACCACCTGAGAGTATTTACATTTCAACTGGCACTAAATTTTGTCTCCCAACAACACTGTTCCCTCTGCCTAATTGTCTTCTCCAATATAATTTACCTCTCTTCACTTCTTTCATGGACCTCATCTACAATGATGTGCGATACACCTTCCAGTCTGGTATCACTTTCAAGACGTCTCAGGAGAATACCAGTAGTGCAAAACAGTAGTCTAGTTGATGAAGACTGCAACAACAACAAAAAATGATAGAGAATATGGAAGCATACACACTCAGTTTTTACCCCATGTGGTAAGGTCTTTAACTCTGGTGCAAGACAAAAATCAAAAATTATCCCCTCTCTCACTCTGTGCCATTCTCTAATACTGCATTTGTGGGACAGATGCAGTGGATGCCCCAAAGTCCATATTTTCACAAATCTGCCCCTAACACAAAATATAATTCCTGGCTTGGTACAGAGCCTTATAAACAACAAGCCTTTGAGCTTGATAGAATGGCACTATAATTATGCAAGCATTGTATGTATGTATTATTATAATAATCAAAGCTAACAATTGACCTTAGGTTAATATTGTAGATATAGGAGGAGGCAACATTATAGCATGGCACATGGGGGAGTTCTGAGTGGTAGACTCTGGATCAAGCCTCAAAATAAGCAGACCTGGACCAGAAGCCGCACATTTGGAAAAGGCAGCTCCTGGTCCTGTGATTATCTAGTGAATCAGGAGCTGTTTTTAAAGAGCTAAGAGTCATTTAAATTTAAATTGTACACATTAAATACAAAACCTGCTTTAACTACAATGTACCAGGCTCTATTCAAAACAAATGTACAGCCTGGTTCATATGATTCTGGTGTGGACCAGGAGCCAAAATGTTATAACCACTCCTGTAAATGGCTCCTGAGTAAGGTGCTACTGTTGTCTTGTTTGTCTAGCAAAAGTACTCATTTAGCAAAATTTGCAAAAACTTCCAAGAATTGGCATAATTTAGCTTCATTTTGAACAGGGGTCAGTTTTCACAATCTCAGCCATACATCCCCACCCAATTCAACCCCCCCCCCGAACAACATCAATTCATTTCACTTACTTGTTTACTTTCCAGACGAATCTGATATCCCACAATTCCTCCAAGATGAGTTGCCCTTTCCTTGGCGACCCTCTCTGCTACTGACATGGCAGATATTCTCCTTGGCTGAGTGCATATCACATTAGCCACGCTACCCCGATTCGCTGATCTCAGTGATGCATCCAGTATAAACTGAGGCACTTGGGTTGTTTTGCCACATCTGTATATAATTAAAATGTGTATGTGTCATGGAAGTCATAATAATGTGCACTTTCAATTTGTTTTGATATTTTTTGCTAATCTAATTTACACTGTGTGAACCATTCAGTGTTCAGACACTGTACTCCCATGATCCCCAGGGCGGTTGTACAAACAGCCAGGCATTGCTCTGATCAGAAGTTCTTTGACATCAACTGGAACTGCCCCACAGTTTAAGGCCAGTGTAATGGGAGAGAACATGGACCTTTTCGAGCATCATTATTTCTGAATTGCATGTCAAAAGTATATAAAACTATACATTTTTTGGAAAGGAAATGAGTCAAGGAATCCCATGGTGACGTCAGATATGTTCAAAAATCTTGAGTTTTTGAAAAAATCACAAAAATTCACTTTTTTACCCCAATTTTTTTGTGACAACTTAGAAAAAAATCCGTTCGGAGTAAAAAAAATTCAGTTAGCTTTTCATAAAGAAGAGACATGAACTTAGGGAAGGTTTTTTATTTTTTTGAAATTTGTCTCTTTTTTTGAAATATTGAAAAAACATGTGAAAAAAGCAATTTTGTCACTCTATTAAGCTAAAAATTGCACAGAATAGTGTATATTTTTGTTTAAAACAAATATTTTGCAAAAATGAGAAAACCTTCCCTAGGCTTTGATGTACTCTAAACGATAGTGCAAAAAGTTTACCTTTTGCTTGCATATTTTTCGAGTTATCTTGTCACAAAAATCATGCAATATTGTCAAAAGTGAACTCTGAGAAATCGATGTTTTAGTAAAAAAATGTCAAAATTATGCACAAAACGTCCTTATATTTTAAAACGGTAAAACTTTCACGCTTGTAAAAGCTGTATCTGGTGCATGGTCTAAATATGGATCTTTTTGCACCAATAAATCTATAATGTCTGCTTTCAGTGCGCCAAAATTCAAAATAATTAAAAAATCTAAGTGGCATTTTGACTGCAAATTTTTGTTTTGTTTACACCACATTTGCTGGTATGAACAACAAACCGAATGCGCCTAGACTGCGTTGGACATACGCCAAGCAGAGTTAACGCCAGCGTCACGCTAAGCAAATCAGCAAGCATAATCAAAATATTTACGCATTTATGCATTTCTGACTCATTATTTCCGCCAATTTACTAAGCTGTCTTGAGCCATGTGACTTCTTAGAGTTGAAAAGAGTGAAACAAATCAAGCAAAAATACGAGTAAATATTAGCAAGTTGTATTTTATCAGTTTCAAGTGAAAGAATACATCTTAGTGTTGATAAATATCAAGAAATCTCAAATTTGGGCGTGCCGTGAACGAATGTGTCTTCCATTACTCTGGCCTTAAGTTCAGTTATGGATCGAGAGAGCAGATAATTGTTAATGATTTTGCTCACACCAGGGATAAATCCTGGGACCTTATGCACCACTACACCACACTGCCTTCTGTACATATGTCATTTGCTGAACTGTTTTTGCTTGTGTTTTCAGTTTGCAAGTTTGCAAATCTTTTGGAAAAAATATATAGATTTATAAATTTCAAAAATCCCAATTGACTACCTACATGTACCCATTGTACTACACATACCTCTCTCCCTTTTTTTGTTTATTTATGTTTATACTTGTGATGCAGTATATGAAACAATTAGTAAAGCTAGCTCAAGAAACTCTTCTATCCTTGCTTCCCTCCCTACTCCTGCCTTTCTTCTTTACCCCTGGCTTTTTTCTTCTAGCTCAAGAAACTCTTCTATCCTTGCTTCCCTCCCTACTCCTGCCTTTCTTCTTTACCCCCTGGCTTTTTTCTTCAATGGCTAGCATTTTTCTCTCTCAATACCCGTCTTTTTCTTTATTTTCTTCTCTGTTTATCTTTCTTTACTTCCATTATTTTTCTGTTCCATAGAGCCAACAAAACAATAATTTAATTTCAGCCTTATCAATCAGCTGTCAGCTATTATATGATTATCATTGAGAGTTCACTGTGATTAGTTCTTACCCAGTCATTCCACTGACAACTACCACCTGATTATCTCTCAACAGGTCCAAGATGTTGTCCTGCTCCTTCCAAGCTGGTAGTTGCTGTCGTTGAGCAAGCATGGTCTTGTAACTCTTATGATGCTACAAAATGATTAAAAATATTTATATAAAAAAACTGTTACAGACACAGATTTAAGGTTTATCCTAAATCAAGTCTTTCACTTCAGTTCTCTGATACACGACCATGTCAGTTAAAGGTCCTTGACTCGATCGACCCCGTCATCCCAATCTTTCTTAATCAAAATTGAGATTTTGGTAGCAGAAGAAATTATACATTTCTCATTATCCCAATGAAATTTAACGCCCAAGATATTTTTTGTTTAAATGGTATCAACAAAAACATAGTGATTTGTGGTAACCACACCGGAAGTGTATGAATACCCCCGGGATTCGAAACTCCGACCCCTCGCATGGCACGCAGGAGATCACCAGCCTGTAGCCACACGGGTGACGCTTGCCCGGCCAGTGATTCCCTGGGTATATATGACTAAGGCACTTTTTGCATCTCATATCAAAACCGTTGGAGCGATACATGTACATGTCATAATTTGGAAAAATACTGTTTCATGGTAGGCCTCAATATAAGATAGAAAAAAGAACATGAAAAATCAGACCACGCCCCTTTAACTGACATACAAGGAATGAAACTTTCGCTTTACCTGTTTCTTATGGAAGTTCTCCCTCAGCTGACGATTGTCCCTTTCTATGACTTTCTGATTTTGCCTTGGAAACACAAATATCTTTCCTGGTTTCTCCGGTGTTGTTGGTACTTCTTCATCTGAGCTGCTTGATGAAGACTCATCCTCCTCACCTCCTTGATCTTTGTTATCAACATTTTTGGCACCTTTGTCACTTGCTCTTGAATCCATTTGAGAAGTTCCTTTTGGAGAAGTATCTGTTTTCTCTTTGCGCTGTTTCTTTGATTGACAAACAAACTTATGGCCTTCGTCTTTATTTTCAAACCTCTTTGGAAGACTAACAATAAGGCGCTTCTCGCTCAAAACATCTTTCATCTGCGTTTCATCTTCAAGAATACTAATGAGAGAAAACACTGCTGGTTCTCCATCTTCTGCCAATGTCTTGGATTCATCATACAGACGTTTACTGATGTTAAGGCATTTTATAATTGGAAATTTGGAAGTTCTTGAAGAGAATGCTATGAGAGGGGCTTCGAACGGATACTTGTTATCGCCCGGAAAGCGAACTTCCAACTCGTACTTTTTCCCGTCAATCTCCTCCTCAACAAATGTTCCGTCTACAGTTGTTCTATCTGAACCAAACGGTGTGACATGTTTTTTCCAGCATCTGGAACCATAACGGCAATTTCCTTGCAAGTAGAATGGACAAACATCTTTAGGATCAACATCTGCATTTTTGGATTCCGTATACTTCTGCTGCTTCTGCTTCTTTTCGTCTTGTTTGCTTAACTTTTCTATAATCTCATCAAAATGATTCAGATCAAGTTGAAGAGTCCATAACTTATTTGGTATCTTTTCCTCAAAATCTTCAGCATATATAGAGCTAAGTGCAAGAGCCTCATCCTGTCTTTGTTCAAGAGCTGTTTCCATAGTAACATCCTCCCCATGGCATGCTTTATCCTTTGATTGTTTGGCTTTGTCATCATCGTAACATTTTTTGAGTAGATATTCTAAAGCTGCACCAACATCATCATTCTCTTGTAATGCAGTTACACAATGTTCTCTATGAAAGCCATACCTGTAAACATACAAAATTAAACTGTTGAATTCTGCACATTATAGAGCTTGTTCCATCATTTTATTGATCATTTCTGATTTTCATCACATATCAATTTCATTTTTTACATAAAATTATGGTTAAAAGAGGCCTAACTCCCTATTCTAGAAATACAGCACTTATTTTTTTTGGATTAAAAAAGTGTTATCCTGCTTTGCCAAATGAAACATAGCTCAATCCTAATGCCAAGTCTTAGAATTTTGTGACTGCAATTGCAAGAAAAAATTGCATGTTTTGGACCCATTTTCCCTTAAATTGCCAAAACATTAAAATTTAGCTGTGTTTCACTTGGCAAAACAAGATAATATTCTTTTAATTCCAGAAAATTAGTGCTTTATTTTCTGGAATAATGTGGAGTAATGATATTTGAGGAACCCACAATGCATAATTCAGGCAAAACAAAAATAATTGCATAAAGATGAAAAATTTGCAACTCCTTGTCACTCATTAAAAGATGACATTTCTTGCTTAATGCTTGATGGCTTCCAGATTGACAGAAAAATGTCTAAATTTAGCACAAATTATTTCCTGTTATAATATATAATACTACCAACCTGAGCAGGTTATCAAGGGCATATTTGTTAACCATCTCTGCATAAGTACTACCATCTGTTACTTGCTGAGCACCAAATTGCTCAACACCCTGCACAGTCAGTGTGTTCTCTGTGGTCCAATATTGATGCTCGCTACGATGGTCTAATTCATTGTAGCCATCCTCACTGGTGTGAAAAAATAAAATGGTGAGAAACATCTAATGGTTAAAAATACTGAAACATCTCTTTTCATAAAATAGTACAGATATAAAACAGCTATCAAAAACATGCACACAAAGTAGGGAATTGAGGAAGCATGCTCAGCATGTTCAAACCAAATTTTAAAATTTCGACAACTTGCTTTCCCAAATTGTTTTATTTCGTGTTTAAAAATAAACATCATAAACTTAAAAATGGTATATCATTTGACTTCAAACGATATCCAGAAGCGGGTTATGGTTTGTTAAACTTTGCTCCTTCAACAAAATTATAGCTTTTTACGTTTTTACATGTGTCTCTTTTTCCACATTGTTGGCAATAAATATCAAACAGTCATAATTGGCGGTCATTTCAAATCATCCCCAAGTCAACGAGGTTTAAAGAAAGTTCTCTCATTGTTAATTGTTGGTTATGCATACCTGTACAAAATACAATGCCTGGTAACCCACCACTTGAACAGGATTTAGCAATATAAGCAAACAAAACCAGAGCTATTTAAAAAAAGTTCTATAGCCATCTAAGGTAGAAGCTTATTATCCACTTCAACAATAGGATTATTGATTGGTTTTGATTATCGAAATGAGACGGATGTCGGGCCAGCTTAAGTTAACGACGAATATGACCTTTGTACACATTTTACACCGTAACTCAGAATACAATTTAGGGAATTTACGGCTCATTTGTGCTGCCGGGTCACAATTTAGAAATGTAGAAGAAATTGTGGGAAACTTTACTTTATCTTCCCAGGAAATCCACATTTTCCAGGCCAGGTGCATAATATCCCATTAATTTTATCCCATTAATTTAATGATTAAACACAAAAATATAATGATGTATATTTATACGTAGCGGTAAACGTAAATAGAACCTAAGTACTACATCACTAGCAACAACAATCTTCAGAGCAATAACATCCGCTGAAGATGCCGGTTGACCTGGTGAAAGCGCTCCGGTGATCAGTGTACCAAAATTGAATAGCGTAGAAGTATAATTTTGCTTTCTAAACACAAAAATGTTTTTAAAATGTTATAAACATGTTATTAAAATGTTTTGGGTTTGATCAAAATGTTTTTATAATAACATTTACATAACAGGTTATATTAAGGTCCTGAAAACATTTTTCAAATGTTTCATATGAAAAACCACTACATTTTAAAAATGTTGTCAAAATTTATTGTACAATATTTATTTGGCAGATCATGTTTTCACAGGGTCCTAATACTAATACTGTATGAGCTGGTGCAGCTCCATCCCTAAATATCCTTTTCCATCCCCAGACATGCCAGATATACTTTTGTACCCCATTTTTAAAGGGGGGCGGTTAGGACCCCATTAGACCCCATAGGTTTTTCTCAGGCCCAAAAGGTTTCTCTCAGACCCCAAAACTTGAAAAGCATTGGGATGTTTTGGGACTATCCCTTTTGCCACAAGACTGGTAATCTAATGCTGCTAATTATCCAAGTTGTAAACAGTGACTCTACTTACTCAATGTTTCCCAGTTCTTCTCCATGAAGTTCTCTAAGCACATCTCTTACAAGTTCTTGGTTTGTGTCACTCATGTGTAAGGACTGCATCTTCACTTTGCTCCCTCCTCCTCTCTTAGATTGGTAACTAGACATAGGGCGCCTATTAAAGCTGAAATGACAAATTTGGGTCGATCCTTCATGGAATTATTTAGTGTAAGCTAATCCTAACTCTAACCCTAATCTTAACCCCAATCCTAACCCTAACCCTAATTTTGTGTATAATTACATGAAGGAGTAACCGAAATTTGATATCTACATGTACCATTATGATCTTTAGGTTTTTTAAGTGAGTTTTTATTCACACTGAATCATACACGGATACTGCCCAACGCCCCTAAATTTGGAAGTCAATCGGGTAAGGTATACTTGGTTTTGCACACAAAGCAGTATGATGTAAACTTGTCCATGATGTAAACATGTTTATACCATGAGGCCGCTTCATATTGGCTACTTCATTTTGTTCTAAATAAAATGGATTTTTTTGTGTGATAAAACTATAAAAGTTAATACTTAACTGAATGATGGGATTGAAAGATCATAATTTTTGTTTGGATTATCTATAATAAACGCATCCCAAAAAGAAAGTATCCAGTTTGATTTTGGTCCATAAGTCAAAGATGTGGTCTTAAATCAAGACCTACTAAAAGTATGTTACAGATGAATTTATTCCACACAGTTTGATACCTCATTTGTTCAAATCGATGCAGAAATAATGACACAGCGATCTTTTAAATGTAGTCACTTCAATTTTTAAAGTTGCAGTAATTCCTATTGATGTTGTTTTCCTGCTTCTCAAGATTCTTCACAAAGGTACACAATAACAGAGACGGTCTAAGGCTGTTTGACTCCATTTCATGTGTTTTATTCAATACAAATACTCTTTTACTCCTTCCTCAATGTTTTCCGTTCACTCTTCACAGTCCATATCTGGTATGTCCTCCTGCTGCATCAATGATTGCCAGACATCTGCGGCCCATGCTCTCAGCGAGACTTCTGATGCGCCCTGGCCTTGATCTATCGCTGTCCATATTGAGTAGCAGTACCAAATCAGTGGGAATTTACTGCAACTTTTGAAATTGAGGTGATTGCATTCAAAAGGTCATTGTGTCATCAATTCTGCATCGATTTGGACAAATGGGGTATCAAACTCTGCAGAATAAATTGATCTGTAACCTACTTTTGGTAGGTCTTGATTTAAGACCACATCTTTGACTTATGGACCAAAATCAAACTGGATACTTTCTTTTTGGGATGCGTTTATATTGTTCATAACTTCATATCTACATGTAGGTTATAGGCATGAGAGTGGCTTTACTTAGAAAAAAGCTGAAGTACGTAGTACCAAAAGGCTGAAATTGGCAAAAACTACCCAAAATTGGAAAGAAAAAGAACAAGGTGCAAAATTGGGCTGAAAGTAAATAAAAATGTGTTAATTTGAGCAGTAATTAAAGCTGGATTCAGCTGATCAGTTGAAAAATTTCATGCCTATTAGGAAGGGCAAACATTTTAGGCCTACTGTTAAAATCATTTCAATTTTTCTGATTTAAAAAATTAGTATTTTACCGTCCTGGATCTTCATACTGCTTTGGAAGCAGGACAACATCGTCGTCATCATAGGCAGCGAAATTCCCTTCCTTGCTCCCTGTCTCTGATGGAGGTCCTGATGGTCGTTTACTCTTATTATTACTGCTACTTCCTCCACGTCCACCACCTCTTCCCCTGCCACCGCCTCCTCTGTTATTAAAGCGCCCTCCACCTCTATTTGGCCGCCCACCCTTCTTCTTCACAGCTTGACTCATTCTTTTTCACCTACACCTGTACCAATAACAAAATTTTTAAAATCAAGGTGGGTGACCTGACTGATAGCCTCATCCCCACTTTACCCCATCAAAATGCAGATTTTGGTGTCAGGTGATAGCTCATATTTCGCTCATTAACATTTTGAAATTAGGTGTTTCAAATCCATATATTTCAGAAAAATCATCAAACACTCTCAAATTAGTCCCAACTGTTGTATTCCACTTTTGACACTAATTTGACAGTTTTTTGATGATGTCTTAGGAAATACACCAATTTGGAACTACTAATTTCAGTATGTTATTGTTAATGAGAAAACTAAGCTTACTAAGGTCTTTCATTTGATATCAATATATTACATGATGATTATCATTCATGATCATCTTTTGGGGGATATGGACAGTATGGCGAGCCAAGGTCAACAATCAGCAATGGCTCAAGCAGGGTCAGAATTTTGTTTCACAGTGCGAGAATCAATCTTGAATCTTGATTCTTGCAGAATAAATTTGCGGGAATCATTTCATTGGCAGAGTGCTACACTATCGTAAGTGCAGTAAAATGTAATAGCTGCCTTTTGTAAAACACTGATTGTTTGCAGCACAATCCCCTCATATATGCTCATTGTAAAGTGTTGATGTTCTGTATACTTTCCTGATGGCCACTAAGGCCCTTCACAATTAATTCTTAGTTTCCTGTTTCATGGTTGAAAACCAGGGATGAGGCGACTTTTAATTATTAATTATTAATTATCTTTTATTTTCTTTATTTTAAAATAAGTGGTCGCAACCTACATCAGGCCATTTTGACAAGGAGCATGCATTTAATTATTTTACTACTATGTTTGATTTTATACATAAGTAATGGTGCAATTAGGTTCTATGTTTATTCATCATTATAGATGATATGATCAAAGTCAGAAAGTAGCAAATGGTAGTCATTAAAAGTTATTTTTAAAGAGAAAATCCTAAATATAAATAAAATAATTAAATATTTTGCAATTCTCTACTTTGGACGCGGGCGGGAAACAGGAAACTAAGAATCAATTGTAATTGGCCTAAGCTAACCCCAAGATATCGCCTTGGTTAAAAGTAGGTACATTTATTGAAATATTGCAAATGGCAGCTATTGCATTCTACTGCACTTACGATAGTATTGCACTCTGCCGACGATTTGATTCTCGCAAATCAACTACGGTAAATGTAAACTACAAAAGTTTGCAAGAATCAACTTTGATTCACACAAATCTGTTTATGAGAATCTTTGCGAGAATAGACCGATGTACATGTAGCTGGAAGTAACTTGTGCCAGTTGCCTGCTCCACTGCCGGCATAATATAATGTCAGCAATTCCATAAGGAATCAGTCACATTTACAAGAAACATAAGCCATATTATAACATTTGCTGAGTGGAACACCCTCGAAAAATTTTGAAATTCTGTTTTTTACACCATTGTAATGTACCTTAAAAGATACTCTGCAAAAATCAAGACTTTAGGTGCTGTAGTTTTGTCAAAATCTGAGATTTTGAATAAAATGATGGAACCAGCGTTTTATTATTACGATGGAAATATTAGTCGAACACGTATGTACAGTAGGGGCCTACGTACACGGCATGCGGGATACACACACACCACAAGGACATTGGAGGATCGTACCGTATTACAACTGCGGGAGTTACATGCTGCATGAATGGTACAATGTAGTTCCAGTAACTGTAACCATAGAATCTATGGTTACAGTGCACTCTATTGATATCTATTCCACAAATAAGAAACATCACAATATGAAGGTACATGTATGCCAGGTATATCAAATTTAGCCCTTGAGTAAAGAAAGACAAAACTGAAAACATTTTTGTCATAGCACTTTCCATAGCAAAGTTACATCTTGTCAAAGATTGACTTTCATCAAAAATATTCTGCTGTCAAAATTCCCCAAAACGGCATTTCGGGGGTGTTTCTGTACTAAATCTTAGTCTCATTATGATAGCAGCTTTTTTTAATGGAACTGCTATCAAAATCCCTCTAAAATTCCATTTTACTTTTGGTTGAAATATTGTGTGTGTCTAGATACAAAAATTTGAGCCTGCCAATAGCTTTCTTAACAAGAGAATCAACCATAACTTCCCCAGATAGATGTTGGTCTAGTGTGACACCAAGGTATTTTATGGATGGGACAGGATTAATTGTATGACCATTGTATGAGATGTGGAAATCAGAAGCTTTTTTAAGTTTTCTGTGCGAACCAAATAAAATGAGCTCGGTTTTACCAACATGTAAAGATAATTTATTGTTAATAAGCCAGTTGTTAGTGTTACAGGAACTCAAATCCATGCTTAGTTCATGTGCAACCACATCTGGGTTCTTATTGGAAGAAATGATCACACTATCATCAGCATACAGGAGCAACTTGTTTTTCACAGATGTAACCATGTCATTGCTATAACATAAATATAGCAGGGGACCAAGCAAGCTCCCCTGTGGAACTCCGCAGGAGAGTTGCATAAGATCGGATTGTATGCCATCGATACTGACAAGTTGCTGCCTGTTAGATCTAGTATAAGATCTGAACCAAGCAGATTCGATTCCCATAGCCTAGTCTAGCTTATAACACAAAACATCATGGTTGACACTGTCAAATGCTTTTCTGACATCTAAACTAAAAGAAACATGCCAACATAATTGCCAAGATCGAGTTGAGTCCTAATGTAGTCTGTTAAAAAAATTAAACATGTTTCAGTTGAAAAGCCATGGCGAAAGCCAGATTGATATTGGTAAATTAAATTATTAGAGCTCAAATAGTGTTCCAATTGTAAATACTTTTCTCAAGAATTTTAGAAACTGTGCTAAGAAGGCTGACAGGACGGTAGTTGCCCACTTCCAGACGGCTGTTCTTTTTAAATGACCTTGGCAAGTTTTAGGTCTTGAGGAATGGTACGGGATTCGATGGAGAGGTTAACATAAATGGGTAATTATTGGGCTGAGTTGTTTTGCACCATCTTTCAAAAATTGAGGTGCAATGTCATCCAGACCAACAGCTTTATGAATATTAAGGCTGCATAACTCGTCATAAATAAACTCTTCGTCAACATTCCTCAATTCAATTCAAAAGCGATCCCGGACACACCTGCCTTGCCGCCCTTGGCTTGAGTAAAACTCTCAAAAGAATCCGACCTCACTCCAAAGTCATTTCTCACTTCAAGTAATTTATCAGTCAAGTCATTGGCCACAGTCAGTGGTGAAAAATTTGTTAATTCCAATTTCTTCTTCTTCTTCTTCTTCCTATATATATGTGCATACCTCAAATTGAGTATTGTCGCACAGGCTTAACGTGCATAGTTTTTTACCTACATGCATGATCCTGGAACCTAGCTAGTGATTGCAGATATCAGAACCGGGGATGGTCCCCCTTCTCTTTTCGAATAGCTCTGACACTTAACGTGCACAGGGTTTGACTCTTCCTGTACACGGACCAACGGCTTTACGTGACTTCGAATCACGGATTTAAGCACATACACTACCTATATCTGCATAAGCAGTGATAAGCAGTGTATGGGGCGAGAAGAAATTCTTCGATTAAATTCTGAAATTAATAACTGAACTGAATTGAAGGATTTCTGACCATATAGGAACTTAAGAGAATTTTCACCTAAGGCAAGCCAGGCAAGGCTCAACCCTCGTCGATTGTATATACCGGCCGGCAGCGCAACACCTTAACCACTCGGCCATCTCGCCCTCTATCTATGCTTATTGCTTTACGTTTGTGAAGATTATCATTCATCCAGGTAGTAAACAGTATTAATATTAAACTATAATCTAGTCAACTGGACTTACTATTTTTGAGTGGGAAATTTTCACGTCCAATCCTGAACGCATCATCAGCCCTACTGATGTTGTGGCGGCAAAAGTTCATTGACCTGTGATACTACAACATCCGTTTCACAGGTCAATGAACTTTTGCCGCCACAACATCAGTAGGGCTGATGATGCGTTCAGGATTGGACGTGAAAATTTCCCACTCAAAAATAGTAAGTCCAGTTGACTAGATTATAGTTTAATATTAATACTTATTGCTTTACCTCACTTGTTCGGCTCAAAATTAAAAGGGAACATATCTGACAGTAAAAGCTAACATTTTATGGAAAATAAATACTAATCTATTTTTACAGAAATGTTATAATATCATATATGGCTTTAAAAATTAAAAATCCAACCGAACTGAAGCATGGAAGTCTGAGAACTTGATTCAAGCATGCAAGTCACCCTGTGACTGTGTCCCTGTAATGCCTGTACAGTCATGACAGTACCTAGTGTCAAGTTATTTTGAAATCTGCACTGATATTATACTCACATTTATTTTTCTGTAATAAGTATACTAAACGTACAACAAAACTCAATCAGGAAAAAGGAAAGAATGAATTTCGCAGTAAGCTTACAATCGAGGATGACCGACAAATCATGAATCGGTAAGCGTTGGATTCGTGCGCTTAGAAGGAGGTCATGAATATTGATACACTACGTCACTGTCCATCATGTCCATGTACGTCTCATACACAGAATTAATTCTGGTGGTCTCATATGAGCTCATATGGAGTCATATCCCTGTTCTGAATTCTCAAAAAGACAGTGAAATGGTCAATCTGGCCTAATTCTGCAAATACATTATAAAAAAATTTGAGTAACCTATTATTATGCATTGTCGTATATTTTGAAGTCGTAAAATTGAAACGGTATTATCTTGTATGTAGGCCTATTTTATTTTATCTATTTGGATTTGTAAAATTGATTATAAGCTATTAGGCCTATATACTAGCGGTCACCTGTCTTTCGCGGTCAGGGTCTTTCGCGGTTGGTAAATTTTGTATATTTTGTGTACGTCATGTAAATGTTTTATTTAATGTGATTAATGGTATGAGAGGAGATTATCATTTAGAACTTAGAAGTATAATATTTAGTATCTTTTCCATATAAATCAATGGCTTGAAATTGCAATTAGATCATGATCGAAGCAAGTCTTCTTGCCCACCATATCATATCCACCGTGAGAAGTCTTGCCGCTCTGATATTTAAGATTTTTATGCATTTGTTTTTACAGTACTTTTTAGCCCATTTTGGACAAATTTGTTGTACCTTTTAGCTCATAAGTTTTTTATCATTTTCATCCAAGTTTGTCCCCCCACCTTGAAATGTACCTTGCTGCCCCCGCCTCCTGCAAAAGTCCTGGCTACATCACTGAGCAGATGAACACAATTTTATTCACATCCCCTCATCCCCTTGGCCCGAGTTACCGGTAGGTGCGGGATTGTAACTTTTTTTTTTTTAGATAATTTGGATAATTTGTGTGTTGTAGTAGGCCCTATAGGGTGAAAAATCTGCTATTTTAGATAGTTACAAGGTTGTTTTTAGCTATTTGGCTATTTTTGTGGATCGATCATGATATCTCATATTATCTAAAATATCAGATATTTGAGATATTATCCAAAGTATGTGATTATTTAGATATTATCTAAATTATTCAATATATCAGATATTTGGATATTACGAACTTAGAATATTTTTGGATTTTTTACCTAGTAAGTGATGTATATTAAGATATTATCAGATATTTAGCTATTATCTAAAATATCCAAAATATCAGATATTTGGATATTAGGAACTTATAAAATATTTATTGCAAATTTTTACTAAGTAAGTGATGGATATTAAGATATTATCAGATATTTAGCTATTATCTAAATTATCCAAAATATCAAGATAATTTAGATATAATATCAGAAATATCCGATATATCAGATATTTGGATATTTGGGACTTAGATTTTTTTTGCCTGGTAAGTGATGGATATTAAGATATTATCAGATATTTAGCTATTATCTAAATTAGCCAAAATATCTGATATTTAGCTATTAAAATAGTATTATCTAAATTGGCCAAAATATTGGATAATTCAGATATTGTCTAAAATATCTGATATATCCGATATTTGGATATTAGAAACTTATACAATTTCTATTGAATTTTTTTACTTGCTAAGTGATGGATATTAAGATATTATCAGATATTTAGCTATTATCTAAATTATCCAAAATATCTGATAATTTAGATATTATCTGAAATATCCAAAATATCAGATATTTGGATATTAGGAACTTATAAAATTTTTATTGCAATTTTTTTACTAAGTAGCTATTATCTAAATTATCCAAAATATCAGATAATTAAGATATTATCAGAAATATCCGATATAGGCCTATCAGATATTTGGATATTTCGGACTTAGAATTTATTTTTTGCCTGGTAAGTGATGGATATTAAGATATTATAAGATATTTAGCTATTATCTAAATTAGCCAAAATATCTGATATTTAGCTATTAAAATAGTATTATCTAAATTAGCCAAAATATCGGATTATTCAGATATTATCTAAAATATCCGATAGGCCTATATCAGATATTGGATATTAGGAACTTATAAAATTTCTATTGAAATTTTTTTTACTTACTAAGTGATGGATATTAAGATATTATCAGATATTAAGCTATTATCTAAATTATCCAAAATATCAGATAATTTAGATATTATCTGAAATATCCGCTATATCAGATATTTGGATATTAGGGACTTATAAAACTTTTATTGAAAATATCCGCTATATCAGATATTTGTATATTAGGAACTTATAACATTTCTATTAAGATATTATCAGATATTTAGCTATTATCTAAATTATCCAAAACATCGGATAAGTTAGATATTATCTGAAATATCTGATATTTTCATATTTGGGACTTAAAAAATTATTAAACATTTTTTGGCCTGGTAAGTGTTGGCTATTAAGATATTATCAGATATTTAGCTATTATCTAAATTAGCCAAAATATCTGATTTAGCTATTATCTAAATTATCCAAAATATTGGATACCGTAATTTAGATATTATCTAAAATATCCGCTATATCAGATATTAGGAACTTTAATATAAAATTTCTATTGGAAATTTTTTACTTAGTAAGTGATGGATATTAAGATATTATCAGATATTTAGCTATTATCTATATTTTAGATATTGTCATATTTGGGCCTTTTTTGGCCTGGTAAGTGATGGATATTAAGATATTAGCAGATATTTAGCTATTATCTAAATTAGCCAAAATTAGCCTAAAGTCACATATGCATCAAGTTTTGAAACGTTTATGATTGAAGCAAGAAGTGCAAAAATGCTTTATTAAAGGTGTTACATTGAAGCAAAAAGTGCAGAAATGCTTGGTCAAATGTGTTATTTTAGTGTTGTAAATCATAAAACTGAATAACTGTGTTGATGGATCCTAATTAGCCATAATAATATCCAAAATATCTAAATTATCCTAATTAGCCCTAATAATATCCAAATTATCTAAAATATTCAAATATCTGTAATATCCAAATTATCCTAATATCCTAATGAGGCATAATAATATCCAAAATATCAAAATTACCCTAATTAGCCATAATAATATCCAAAATATCCTAATTAGCCCTAATAATATTCAAATTATTTAAAATATCCAAATATCTGAAATATCCAAATTATCTAAATTCCTAATAAGGCATAAAAATATCCAACATAATAATATCCAAAATATCAAAATTATCCTAAATAGCCATAATAATATCCAAAATATCCAAATTAGCCCTAATATATCCAAATTATCTAAAATATCCAAATATCTGAAATATCCAAATTATCCTAATATCCTAATGAGACATAATAATATCCAAATTACCCTAATTAGCCCTAATAATATCCAAATTATCTATATAGAATATCCAAATTATCCTAATGATGCATAATAATAACCAAAATATCCAAATTAGCCATAATAATATCCAAAATATCTAAAATATCCAAATTAGCCCTAATAATATCCAAATTATCTAAAATATCCAAATATCTCAAATATCCAAATTATCCTAATGAGGCATAATAATAACCAAATTATCCTAATTAGCCATGTTTATCTTGGGATAATTGTACATGCAAAATCTCTTTAACGCAGTTGCTCATGCAATTTTTTTTTTTCCATTTTTATTCACCTGTACTTGGGCCTGGTGGAAGGGAAAAAGAACATACAGACATGGTCCACCAGACCCCAACTTAATTACGGTAACCAAGATAGATGCAAAGATACAATCAGATCATGACAATGAGATTTAAATAATACTGCCCCACCACGACAACAGGACCCAACCAATACCTCTGTTAAAAAATCTATAATAAGCGGTCTCTATCTGTCTGTCCGGCTATGCGTTCCGCCGCGCTTCGACGCATCAATGCGATATTTCGGATATGGATAGGTAACGGGAAAAGCATGTTGACCGGGTGGGTTTAAAGGTCATCGGAGGTCAAAGGTCAAAATTTCAAACTTTGTGCGATCAGGTTCAAACTTGGTAGGTGGGGTCCAGGCCCGTAGCCAGGGGGGGGGTTCGAGGGGTTCGATCGAACCCCTAAAATTTTGACACAAGAAAGGAGAACATGGGAAATGTGGTTGAAATGGCCATTTTAGCACAAAAATCGTTATTTTTCTCGCGCTTCGCGCAAATTTTTCCTGTGAATTTCAGGATCAAATTAGCAGGACGATTTGAAAGATCCCCGACGCCCAGTTTATGTAGGCCTATGTGGAAAATATAAATGATGACTTAATTTAATGCTATAAATACAGCAGAATAATTATTTGCCTCTTTGTCTCATCTAGATTTGAAGATTTTTTTAAAATGATTTGGTGTGCAAAAAGCGATAACCGAGAAAGCTTAGTTAGGAGATGAAGGGAGTGATATAACATAGGAAAATAAGAAAATAATTGATATTATTTGTGATGAAATAACGCACCTGATTTGCAACTTTTGCTTGTTTTAACCGCTCTAATTTCCCTCTGTGCTATAATATATCCATATATTCCTGATAATAATGTAAAAATGATGCACCAAATGCCTTCAATTGGGACTTCATTTTTCAAAATTCTTTCAATTCTGAGGGGCACTTCCCCCTCAGACACCCCCCTACGCCTGATTTTCAACTTTTTCTTGTTTTAACCGTGCTAATTTGCGTCTTTGCTGTACTTATATTGAACCAGTATTTTGATTGGGACTATGATTTTTCAAAATAAATCAAATTCTGAGGGGGCACATCCCCTAAGCTCAAACACCCCCGACGCCTGATTTGCAACTTTTTCTTGTTTTAACCGTGCTAATTGCCTCTTTGCAATAATAAATTGAAACCATATATTTCTGATAATAATGTAAAAATTGTGCACCAAATGCTTTCAATTGGGACTTCATTTTTCAAAATTCTCACATTTTTGAGGGGGGAACATCCCCCCTCAGACACCCCCCTGCGCCGCCTTTCCGCGGCGCGATGCTACGCGGCCATTACTCCTCAATACTCGGCAGTTATACTTAACAGAAATCTGCAAAAACGAACCCCCTATCTTGCAGGGCTGGCTACGGGCCTGGGGTCCTTGATACGAGGGGAATATATGCCCAAAATAGAATCGAGGTCAACCGAGGTCAAAGGTCATTACGGAGGGGTCAAATTGCAAACTTTGTCCGATCGGGCTCAAACTTGGTGGGTGGAATCCTTGATACGAGGGGAATATATGCGCGAAACAAAATTGAGGTCAACCAAGGTCAAAGGTCATGTAGGGGCTAAATTTAAACTTTGCCCTATTGGGCTTAAACTTGATAGGTGGAATCCTTCGTATGAGGGGAGCATGAAAAAAATTACACCGAGGTCATCGGTCATCTGGGGTCAAACAGTATCGCCATCATGCCAGTGCTCTCACAGCATCAGGGCTCTCACAGCTGCAGGTGCACTAGTTATTTAAAAAAAAAAGAGCAAGTGCAACGCTACCAAGAGTGATGAAAAAGGCAAGCAGAAAAAGAAGTGGTAGCCCAGCAAAAGCATGAAAACACAAAGGCAACTGTTGGGTCCCCCTGCCATGGGTGGGCAGAATCAGCACCATACAACATGCATAATAAGATCAAGCAACTCATGTTGGTTACGAGTGAATCAAAAAATTAGACCAGGGATTTTCTACACAAAACACAAATCCCCCCAGACACCCCACACACAAACATATGCAGGAAAAGTGACAAGACAAAACACTGAAAACTTTCCCATATCACAGTGCAAATAACATGGTCCACCATGGCAAGAAAAAGAAAAAGAAAATTGAAAAAAGGGGTAAGAAATATATAAAACACACCATGATAAATGAAAATTGCATCCCATTAAAAAACAAGATCAAAGGAAAATTTCTTAAAATGGTTACCCCATTACTGGTCGAATACGATAGGATTTCAGTCTTAGGCGCCTTAACACGGCTACCCAATAGGCCCGGGGTTTGAACTTAGTCTCCGGTCGAGGCAGGTAGTCGAATTCGACAGGCGATCATGCATGGAGACTTATAGACTTGAAACAGCCACTGTCATTGATTGGTTAGGCTTAGTTTAGGGTTAGGATGAGGGTTAGAGTTAGGGTAAGGATTAGGGTTATGAATAGGCTTATGGTTAGCTTACACAAAATAATTACTTGAAGGTTGTACACCGCCCCCCCCCCCAAAAAAAAGTAACTTGTTGAATCAAAAGCTAGAGGGCTGCAGACAGGTTCAAAGACCTATGAGAGCGCTATCAGAAAACCGTCTATTTATTATTAACCGAAATCCTATCGTGTTCGACCAGTAATGATATACAGAGAAGATCATGCTAGGCCCACATAGCGGGCCCTTTCTCTCCTCTTTTGTTTCATTTTGATCGTTTTAATTACTAATCATGTGTTCATAGGATTCTAATGTAACAAATTATCCGCTTGTCAAAGCTCTATTTTCTTTCCTTCTTTTTTTTTTTTTTTTTTTTTTTTTTTTTTTTTTTTTTTTTTTTTTTTTTTTTTTTTTTTAACTTAAGAACCACATATTACGCTTTCCAAAAATGAATTTAACAAAAATTCATTGCTTGTTGTTGACACAGTTTTGGAGATAATCGCAATTTTATGAAAGAAATCCCTATTCAATGCTGTATTATATGCAAACTTCAATTTGATGTTTCTCCTAAACCGAATGTATTTCACCCTTGAAAATCTGCGATCACGTGGGTGTTGTCATGGAGATTGATATAATTGAAACTGGCATTGACCCTTTTTCAACACTGGAATGTGCTCCATACAAGCCCTGCAATTTTCGAGTTCAGAACAAATATTTGAACAAAATTTTGCACAAAATGTTCATTTTATACGCATGAAGGTGAAAATGGGAACTTTAGACATTTTTAAAAAGTTCAAGTTTTTTCAATATTTTTTCAAAATTATTTCTTTAGCATTCTGAAAATTGAGATTATCTTGATTGATAATCGATTACTGATAATCGATTATTGATAATCGATAATCGATTATTGATTTTCGATAATCAATTATTGATTGACACCTCCATACAAATAGCCAGTAGGCCTACGTAAGGAAAAGGTATGATTTGAAAATCACCCCAATCATTTTTAATGCTATTTGAATAGCGGGCCCAATCATGATTGATATTGATAATTGATTATTGATAATCGATTATTGATTATCGATTATTGATTATCGATTATCGATTGTTGATTGACACCTCCATACAAATAGACAGTACGTAAGGAAAAAGCCTGATTTGAAAATCACCCCCTCCACATCATTTTTAATGCTATTTGAATAGCGGGCCCAATCATGATTGATACTGATAATTGATTATTGATAATCGATTATTGATTATCGATTATTGATTATCGATTATTGATTATCGATTGTTGATTGACACCTCCATACAAATAGACAGTACGTAAGGAAAAAGCCTGATTTGAAAATCACCCCCCCCCCTCCACATCATTTTTAATGCTATTTGAATAGCGGGCCCAATCATGATTGATACTGATAATTGATTATTGATAATCGATTATTGATTATCGATTATTGATTATCGATTATTGATTATCGATTGTTGATTGACACCTCCATACAAATAGACAGTACGTAAGGAAAAAGCCTGATTTGAAAATCACCCCCCCTCCACATCATTTTTAATGCTATTTGAATAGTAGACCTAATCTTGATTGATATTGATTATATTGACTGAATATTGATTATCGATTATCAATCGATCCATCATCGATAACAGATAAACACTGGTTGCCAAAATGCAAACAAGATCATGCTGACCGGCATAGCCATCTTCTTCCATTCCTGTCGCCGCCGCATTACTGGTCGAATACGATAGGATTTCAGTCTTAGGCGCCTTAACACGGCTACCCAATAGGCCCGGGGTTTGAACTTAGTCTCCGGTCGAGGCAGGTAGTCGAATTCGACAGGCGATCATGCATGGAGACTTATAGACTTGAAACAGCCACTGTCATTGATTGGTTAGGCTTAGTTTAGGGTTAGGATGAGGGTTAGAGTTAGGGTAAGGATTAGGGTTATGAATAGGCTTATGGTTAGCTTACACAAAATAATTACTTGAAGGTTGTACACCGCCCCCCCCCCCTCAAAAAGTAACTTGTTGAATCAAAAGCTAGAGGGCTGCAGACAGGTTCAAAGACCTATGAGAGCGCTATCAGAAAACCGTCTATTTATTATTAACCGAAATCCTATCGTGTTCGACCAGTAATGATATACAGAGAAGATCATGCTAGGCCCACATAGCGGGCCCTTTCTCTCCTCTTTTGTTTCATTTTGATCGTTTTAATTACTAATCATGTGTTCATAGGATTCTAATGTAACAAATTATCCGCTTGTCAAAGCTCTATTTTCTTTCCTTCTTTTTTTTTTTTTTTTTTTTTTTTTTTAACTTAAGAACCACATATTACGCTTTCCAAAAATGAATTTAACAAAAATTCATTGCTTGTTGTTGACACAGTTTTGGAGATAATCGCAATTTTATGAAAGAAATCCCTATTCAATGCTGTATTATATGCAAACTTCAATTTGATGTTTCTCCTAAACCGAATGTATTTCACCCTTGAAAATCTGCGATCACGTGGGTGTTGTCATGGAGATTGATATAATTGAAACTGGCATTGACCCTTTTTCAACACTGGAATGTGCTCCATACAAGCCCTGCAATTTTCGAGTTCAGAACAAATATTTGAACAAAATTTTGCACAAAATGTTCATTTTATACGCATGAAGGTGAAAATGGGAACTTTAGACATTTTTTAAAAAGTTCAAGTTTTTTCAATATTTTTTCAAAATTATTTCTTTAGCATTCTGAAAATTGAGATTATCTTGATTGATAATCGATTACTGATAATCGATTATTGATAATCGATAATCGATTATTGATTTTCGATAATCAATTATTGATTGACACCTCCATACAAATAGCCAGTAGGCCTACGTAAGGAAAAAGGTATGATTTGAAAATCACCCCAATCATTTTTAATGCTATTTGAATAGCGGGCCCAATCATGATTGATATTGATAATTGATTATTGATAATCGATTATTGATTATCGATTATTGATTATCGATTATCGATTGTTGATTGACACCTCCATACAAATAGACAGTACGTAAGGAAAAAGCCTGATTTGAAAATCACCCCCTCCACATCATTTTTAATGCTATTTGAATAGCGGGCCCAATCATGATTGATACTGATAATTGATTATTGATAATCGATTATTGATTATCGATTATTGATTATCGATTATTGATTATCGATTGTTGATTGACACCTCCATACAAATAGACAGTACGTAAGGAAAAAGCCTGATTTGAAAATCACCCCCCTCCACATCATTTTTAATGCTATTTGAATAGCGGGCCCAATCATGATTGATACTGATAATTGATTATTGATAATCGATTATTGATTATCGATTATTGATTATCGATTATTGATTATCGATTGTTGATTGACACCTCCATACAAATAGACAGTACGTAAGGAAAAAGCCTGATTTGAAAATCACCCCCCCCTCCACATCATTTTTAATGCTATTTGAATAGTAGACCTAATCTTGATTGATATTGATTATATTGACTGAATATTGATTATCGATTATCAATCGATCCATCATCGATAACAGATAAACACTGGTTGCCAAAATGCAAACAAGATCATGCTGACCGGCATAGCCATCTTCTTCCATTCCTGTCGCCGCCGCATTACTGGTCGAATACGATAGGATTTCAGTCTTAGGCGCCTTAACACGGCTACCCAATAGGCCCGGGGTTTGAACTTAGTCTCCGGTCGAGGCAGGTAGTCGAATTCGACAGGCGATCATGCATGGAGACTTATAGACTTGAAACAGCCACTGTCATTGATTGGTTAGGCTTAGTTTAGGGTTAGGATGAGGGTTAGAGTTAGGGTAAGGATTAGGGTTATGAATAGGCTTATGGTTAGCTTACACAAAATAATTACTTGAAGGTTGTACACCGCCCCCCCCAAAAAAAAAGTAACTTGTTGAATCAAAAGCTAGAGGGCTGCAGACAGGTTCAAAGACCTATGAGAGCGCTATCAGAAAACCGTCTATTTATTATTAACCGAAATCCTATCGTGTTCGACCAGTAATGATATACAGAGAAGATCATGCTAGGCCCACATAGCGGGCCCTTTCTCTCTCTTTTGTTTCATTTTGATCGTTTTAATTACTAATCATGTGTTCATAGGATTCTAATGTAACAAATTATCCGCTTGTCAAAGCTCTATTTTCTTTCCTTCTTTTTTTTTTTTTTTTTTTTTTTTTTTTTTAACTTAAGAACCACATATTACGCTTTCCAAAAATGAATTTAACAAAATTCATTGCTTGTTGTTGACACAGTTTTGGAGATAATCGCAATTTTATGAAAGAAATCCCAATTCAATGCTGTATTATATGCAAACTTCAATTTGATGTTTCTCCTAAACCGAATGTATTTCACCCTTGAAAATCTGCGATCACGTGGGTGTTGTCATGGAGATTGATATAATTGAAACTGGCATTGACCCTTTTTCAACACTGGAATGTGCTCCATACAAGCCCTGCAATTTTCGAGTTCAGAACAAATATTTGAACAAAATTTTGCACAAAATGTTCATTTTATACGCATGAAGGTGAAAATGGGAACTTTAGACATTTTTTAAAAAGTTCAAGTTTTTTTTTCAATATTTTTTTCAAAATTATTTCTTTAGCATTCTGAAAATTGAGATTATCTTGATTGATAATCGATTACTGATAATCGATTATTGATAATCGATAATCGATTATTGATTTTCGATAATCAATTATTGATTGACACCTCCATACAAATAGCCAGTAGGCCTACGTAAGGAAAAGGTATGATTTGAAAATCACCCCAATCATTTTTAATGCTATTTGAATAGCGGGCCCAATCATGATTGATATTGATAATTGATTATTGATAATCGATTATTGATTATCGATTATTGATTATCGATTATCGATTGTTGATTGACACCTCCATACAAATAGACAGTACGTAAGGAAAAAGCCTGATTTGAAAATCACCCCCCTCCACATCATTTTTAATGCTATTTGAATAGCGGGCCCAATCATGATTGATACTGATAATTGATTATTGATAATCGATTATTGATTATCGATTATTGATTATCGATTATTGATTATCGATTGTTGATTGACACCTCCATACAAATAGACAGTACGTAAGGAAAAAGCCTGATTTGAAAATCACCCCCCTCCACATCATTTTTAATGCTATTTGAATAGCGGGCCCAATCATGATTGATACTGATAATTGATTATTGATAATCGATTATTGATTATCGATTATTGATTATCGATTATTGATTATCGATTGTTGATTGACACCTCCATACAAATAGACAGTACGTAAGGAAAAAGCCTGATTTGAAAATCACCCCCCCCTCCACATCATTTTTAATGCTATTTGAATAGTAGACCTAATCTTGATTGATATTGATTATATTGACTGAATATTGATTATCGATTATCAATCGATCCATCATCGATAACAGATAAACACTGGTTGCCAAAATGCAAACAAGATCATGCTGACCGGCATAGCCATCTTCTTCCATTCCTGTCGCCGCCGGATGATATACAGAGAAGATCATGCTAGGCCCACATAGCGGGCCCTTTCTCTCCTCTTTTGTTTCATTTTGATCGTTTTAATTACTAATCATGTGTTCATAGGATTCTAATGTAACAAATTATCCGCTTGTCAAAGCTCTATTTTCTTTCCTTTTTTTTTTTTTTTTTTTTTTTTTTTTTTTTTTTAACTTAAGAACCACATATTACGCTTTCCAAAAATAAATTTAACAAAAATTCATTGCTTGTTGTTGACACAGTTTTGGAGATAATCGCAATTTTATGAAAGAAATCCCTATTCAATGCTGTATTATATGCAAACTTCAATTTGATGTTTCTCCTAAACCGAATGTATTTCACCCTTGAAAATCTGCGATCACGTGGGTGTTGTCATGGAGATTGATATAATTGAAACTGGCATTGACCCTTTTTCAACACTGGAATGTGCTCCATACAAGCCCTGCAATTTTCGAGTTCAGAACAAATATTTGAACAAAATTTTGCACAAAATGTTCATTTTATACGCATGAAGGTGAAAATGGGAACTTTAGACATTTTTAAAAAAGTTCAAGTTTTTTTCAATATTTTTTTCAAAATTATTTCTTTAGCATTCTGAAAATTGAGATTATCTTGATTGATAATCGATTACTGATAATCGATTATTGATAATCGATAATCGATTATTGATTTTCGATAATCAATTATTGATTGACACCTCCATACAAATAGCCAGTAGGCCTACGTAAGGAAAAGGTATGATTTGAAAATCACCCCAATCATTTTTAATGCTATTTGAATAGCGGGCCCAATCATGATTGATATTGATAATTGATTATTGATAATCGATTATTGATTATCGATTATTGATTATCGATTATCGATTGTTGATTGACACCTCCATACAAATAGACAGTACGTAAGGAAAAAGCCTGATTTGAAAATCACCCCCCTCCACATCATTTTTAATGCTATTTGAATAGCGGGCCCAATCATGATTGATACTGATAATTGATTATTGATAATCGATTATTGATTATCGATTATTGATTATCGATTATTGATTATCGATTGTTGATTGACACCTCCATACAAATAGACAGTACGTAAGGAAAAAGCCTGATTTGAAAATCCCCCCCCCTCCACATCATTTTTAATGCTATTTGAATAGCGGGCCCAATCATGATTGATACTGATAATTGATTATTGATAATCGATTATTGATTATCGATTATTGATTATCGATTATTGATTATCGATTGTTGATTGACACCTCCATACAAATAGACAGTACGTAAGGAAAAAGCCTGATTTGAAAATCACCCCCCCTCCACATCATTTTTAATGCTATTTGAATAGTAGACCTAATCTTGATTGATATTGATTATATTGACTGAATATTGATTATCGATTATCAATCGATCCATCATCGATAACAGATAAACACTGGTTGCCAAAATGCAAACAAGATCATGCTGACCGGCATAGCCATCTTCTTCCATTCCTGTCGCCGCCGCATTACTGGTCGAATACGATAGGATTTCAGTCTTAGGCGCCTTAACACGGCTACCCAATAGGCCCGGGGTTTGAACTTAGTCTCCGGTCGAGGCAGGTAGTCGAATTCGACAGGCGATCATGCATGGAGACTTATAGACTTGAAACAGCCACTGTCATTGATTGGTTAGGCTTAGTTTAGGGTTAGGATGAGGGTTAGAGTTAGGGTAAGGATTAGGGTTATGAATAGGCTTATGGTTAGCTTACACAAAATAATTACTTGAAGGTTGTACACCGCCCCCCCCCAAAAAAAAAAAAAAAGTAACTTGTTGAATCAAAAGCTAGAGGGCTGCAGACAGGTTCAAAGACCTATGAGAGCGCTATCAGAAAACCGTCTATTTATTATTAACCGAAATCCTATCGTGTTCGACCAGTAATGCAGTTTCCCTTGCTTTCCGCAATTTTATATTCTGTGCCAAATTTAACTTTCACCATGTTCTTGTAAGCTTGAAAACTAGGGTTGACATCTTGAAATTTGCATCTATGAATATTGCTCATGCAAATTTTGTAATAGACGTCCATATCATAGGATGTACGGCGATGGAGTGTAAATCTGGGTAGGAGACTGTTTAAATAAATCTAAATAATAATACGCATCGTCTATCTGTCTATCTATCTATCTGTCTATCTGTCTATCTGTCTGTGTGTCTGTCCGCCTATTTTCTCGGAGACTTGGGGTCGCACGTTCCTCAAACTTGGTGGGTGGGTGCATCTTGACCCCATACAGATCAAGTTTGTATTGGTTAGTGGGTCAAGGTCACCCGAGGTCATCAGGGGTCAAATTAGTAAAAACTGTCATATGGGCATGCAACTTGGTGGGTAGGTGCATCTTGACCTAAGACGGAACAAGTTTGTATTGGTTAGTGGGTCAAGGTCACCCAGGGTTCATCTGAGGTCAAATTAGTAAAAAACTGTTTTCCGCTTATTTTCTCGGAGACTAGGGGTCGCACGTTCCTCAAACTTGGTGGGGGTGCATCTGGACCTCAGACAGAACAAGTTAAATTTGTTTCGGTAAGTGGGCCAAGATCACCCAAGGTCATCCAGGGGTCATATAAGGTCAAATTAGTAAAAACTGTCGCATGGGCATGAAATTTGGTGGATACAGTCAACTTTTAGAGTCAAATTTTTGGACAGTCATTTTGGAGTCATCCGGGGTCACCCAGGGGTCATCTGAGGTCAAAATAGTAAAAAATGTCGTATGGGCATGAAACTTGGTGGATACAGTCAACTTTTAGAGTCAAATTTTTGGACGGTCATTTTGGGGTCATCCAAGGTCAAATGACTAAAAACTGTTGTATGGGCATGAAACGTGGTGGGTACAGTCAACATTTAGAGCAAAATTTTGGAAGGTCATTTCGAGGTCACAAGGGGTCATCTGAGGTCAAATTAGTAAAACTGTCCTATGGGCATAAAACTTGGTGGGTATACAGTCACCATCAGCCAGGTAATCGTGACAGCCGAGAACCGCCAAATACGGGTAACGGCCTAGTTTTAAATAAATCGCTCCCCCCTCTCGGCCCGCCAAAAAATCTTTGCTCCCCCTTGCACATGCCAAATTTTTGGGATCCTAATTTGCAAACCTTAAATGGCCTATATACCGTATACATGTTGCGAGTGCAGCGATAAAGAAAATTTGCATCTTTAAGCGTTTCCGTACGCTTTTCCTATTGCCTTTTTAAAGCATTTTATTTAAAAGGCGCCCCAAGAATGTACCCTGAAACCCCATTTCTGGTCATTTTCTGGCTATCTTCAGTAGATAGCAGATCGATCTAGTAATGTTCTGTAGATAGCAGATCAATATAGGCCAAGCTATCTTCAGTGGAAAGCATATCAATGTAACTATGGATATAACTATCTTCAGTAGATAGCAGATCAATATAGCAATCTTCAGTAGATAGCAGATCAATGTAACTATCTCCAGTAGATTGCATATGAATATAACTATCTTCAGTAGATAGCAGATGAATATAGCTATCTTCTGTAGATAGCAGATGAATATAACTATCTTCAGTAGATAGCTGATCAATATAACTATCTGCAGTAGATAGCAGATCAATATAGCTATCTCCAGTAGATTACAGATGAATATAATTATCTTCAGTAGATAACAGATCAATAGCTATATGCAGTAGATAGCAGATCAATATAGCTATCTCCAGTAGATTATAGATGAATATAATTATCTTCAGTAGATAGCAGATCAATAGCTATATGCAGTAGATAGCAGATCAATATAGCCATCTTCAGTAGATTGAAGATGAATATAGCTATCTTCAGTAGATCATGAGCAGATCAATATAGCAATCTTCAGTAGATAGCAGATCAATATAGCAATCTTCAGTAGATAGCAGATCAATGTAACTATCTCCAGTAGATTGCAGATGAATATAACTATCTTCAGTAGTAGCAGATCAATACAGCTATCTTCAGTAGATTGCAGATCAATATAGCTATTTTCAATAGATATCAGATCAATATAGCTATCTTCGGTGGATAGCAGATCAATAGCTGTTGTCAGTATAGATAGATCAATATAACTATCGTCTGTAGACAGCAGATCAATATAGCTATCTTCAGTGGATAGCTATATTGATCTGATATCAACAAAAGATAGCTATATATCGATCTGCTATCTGCTGACGATAATTATATCGATCTGCTATCTACTGACGATAGCTATATTGATCTGCTATCTACTGGAGACAGCTATATTGATCTGCTATCTACATAAGATAGCTATATTGATCTGCTATCTACAGAAGATTGCTATATATTAACCTGCTTTTTACTGAAGATAGCGATATTAATCTGCTGTCTACTGAAAATACCTATATTGATCTGCTATCTACTGAAGATAGCTACGGTATATTGACATGTTATCTACTGAAGGTTGCTATATTGATCTGCTATCTACTGAAGATAGCTATATTCATCTGCTATCTACTAAAATAGCTATATCTACTTTCTATACTGAAGAAAGCTATATTAATCTGAAGATATGCTATCTACTGAAGATAATCTACCGGTGATAGCTACATTGATCTGCTATCTACTGAAGATACTAATATTCATCTGCAATCTACTGAAGATAGCTATATATTAAACTACTATCAACTGAAGATAGCTTTATTAATCTGATATCTACTGAAAATAGCTATATATCTGCTTTCTACTGAAGAAAGCTTTATTAATCTGAAGATATGCTATCTACGGATATTGATCTGCTATCTAAAGAGGATAGCTATATTGATCTGCTATCTAGCCTACAGAAGATAAGCTAAGATAGCTAGGCCTATGACTATCTGCTATCTACTGATGGTAGTTATACTGATCTGATATCTCTACTGAAGATAACTATGGGCCTAGGCCTAATCCCACTGGCTATTTTGACCGTTTAAATTGCTCTGGTTGGCCTACAACAGGACCTACAAACACAATAAATGTGGCTGATTCCATTTATGTATTGCAAATATGCCAAAAAATAACACAATGGCCTATAATAGGCCTAAGATCATAGCCTGTACACTATGGCTGTGATCAAACTTGTGAATAATCGGATTATCCCGGGAAAACATGATTATCTATATGATTATCCCGGGATAACATGTACGGTAATATCTCGGGATAATTATCCCGGGATAATCTGATTTTACTGGGATAACATGATTGTCTCGGGATTATCCCGGGATAACCTGATTATCCCGGGACAACCTGATTCTCTCGGGATAATTATCCCGAGATAACATGATTATCCCGGGATAACAATGATTATCTCGGGATAATTATCCCGAGATGACATGATTATTCCGGGATAACATGATTATCTCGGGATAATTCTCCCGAGATAACATATGATTTTTTTGAAAAGAAAGGACGGGAATGAACACGGTAGAGGATAGGCAAAATAAAAATTCCTATCGTTTATTCTCTAAGTAGAGACTAGCTCTACTAGCTTAATTTGTCATAAGAGTCATGTCATGTGATCAAAAGGGCGGTAAATTCAACTTTAGTACAACCCTTGGTACGGTCCACAACCATGATTCGTTCTACCAATTCGTAAAGCCAGAAAAGTTAGTTGGACCAACTTTTGCGGTGCAACTAATTTTCAAGTAGGCCCTACCATAATTTGGCATAGTTCGGCATGTCCGTACTAACAATTTCCCTCACTGCATGCTGTACTAGCCAAGCATAACTAGATGGCGTTTAGTCCGACATTAAAAACTAGTTTACCAGGGGAAACTAGTGGTCCTACTAAACAAAAGCTTAGTTCAGCTTACATAATACGAGTTTTTGTTTTCAGTGTAGGCCTATGTATGGTCCTTTCGAACACAAAATGGAGCGAAGAGAGGAAAAAGTTGCAAAACTTCTTCATTTTGTCTGATGTTAGTAACTTATTTGAAAAAACCTGATAATGGGTTTAGTGGAGGGATACTCTTAAATCCCTTAGGTGGGCTAATATTAATAAAATATGGCCCGTTCTGTAAGGAATGCTCTTACAGAGAAGATAAAACGATGAAAAATATTTTCCATATGGTGAATATTAGGCCTAAATCAAAGAGAAATATCCCTGACCAGGAGTCAAGAAGGAGATCTGATATCATCATGGGTAAGCTCTATGGATGGTATCATTTATATTTCATCCTTATGCCTATAAATAACGCTTAGAAAAGGCATAACATGATTATTATATGTGGATGTCTTAAACATATGTTAAGCGTTATGTGTATTTAAAGCCATCTCTTTTCAAAATTTTTTGAATTGAGATTGAATTGCCATGCAGAGGATGACTTACCAATTAGGCCTATACGTGCTTGTCTTGAACATGTTAGGCGAAATGAGGATCAAAGATAATCTGTCTTCAAAATGTTTTGAATTAAGATTATTTTGTCATGATAAAAATGACTTTCTTTACAAACATGAACTGTTTGTATAATGCCCTATTAAATATGTAGGGGCATAAATTTGTAGACTCCTGGCTCGATGCTAGGGAGTAGGCCTATACACCTTTGTTTCCAATGGACATTTTATTGTGAAATGTCATTGTACAAGGAATACATAAAATAAAATTTCACATAGCCCCCGAATGAAAAGTATTTAATTATCTTTGTAATCACTCAAAAAGCATTTGGTGTGAATTTTACATCCGAACTAGAGGCTATTAAATTTTTACGAGCCTTTTTTTTTTACATGTAAAGCCTATGGGGGTGACGATTAGAAATGGACGGCAATATTGAAAAACCCTCATTTTGGGCCATTTTAGACACTAAAATGCCCCTAAAAAAGAATAGCCTCTAGTTCGGATGTAAAATTCACACACAATGCTACCTGAGTGAGTACAAACATAATTAAATACATTTCATTCGGGGCTATATCAAAAACAAAAAATGTCCTATACCCTAATGGTTATGGAACAAAGGTGTATAGGCCTACTAACGAAACATCACTTAAAATTATTAAGAAATGTCGATGCAAGAGCGTGCATGCAGTTAGTAACATGATTGTCTCGGGATTATCCCGGGATAACCTGATTATCCCGGGACAACCTGATTCTCTCGGGATAATTATCCCGAGATAACATGATTATCCCGGGATAACATGATTATCTCGGGATCAGCCCGAGATGACATGATTATTCCGGGATAACATGATTATCTCGGGATAATTCTCCCGATAAGATATGATTATCCCGGGATAACATAATTATCCCGAGATAACATAATTATCCCGGGATAACATAACTAGGCCTATATCGGGATAATTATCCCGAGATAACATAATTATCTCCGGATAATTTTCAAAAAAAAATATTTGTTAAATGTCACCCATGAGGCTTGTTGTGAAAAGTTGAATAAAACACACGAAGACAAAAACATTTATATAATTATAGGCCTAATTATCATTTGACCGTGTGCCCGTGTGTGAATAAGTAACTTTTTAATTGTTAATTAGGCCTAGGCCTACTTGTTATTTTCTTTGTTTTGAAATGAGTGATCACAGCTCAAAATTTGGTGCTATACCTTTCCGCGTTTTATACCTCAATATTAAAAGGGCATTTCGTGATCCACAGCATCATCCCCCACTTTTCTCCAAATAAGTTGAGATTTTTATATCACTGAAAACCTCTGGCTACATAATGTTTATGTACAAAAAATTCTTGCAGATTAATTCGTTTAGCAAAGATATCGTGAAATTTGAATTTCGTTCTGGTAATACCGGAAAAACATAGGCCTATGCATAGCCTAACTCGCAAACGAAAAATCGGAAATCAACTGAAATTTGGGGAATAAGCTTTTTGCGTGGATATCTAGTGAAAATTGTCATAAAAAGAGGATGCATATACCTATATAGTGTCAATAAAAATGTATGAGGAAATAGATATAGGCCTAGCATGGGGCGGGCGGTCGTAAACGCGCTTGCTAAGTAGCTCTTATTAGTTTTCCGAAGCTATTGAAAACGTCATAATATAAATATTCATGACCTCCTTCTAAGCGCACGAATCCAACGCTTACCTCATGAATCGTCTGCAGCACTTTACACCTCCACGCAGTCCAGGTCATTAATATTCATAAGGTGATGGCATGCATATTAATTATATGTATGTACAGGGTGTAACAATAAAATTTATACAATTTGGAAAATAAAATTACACAAGTATGCCGCTTTATAGGGAGTGTTCAGAAATACTTTGGTGGGGGGGGGGCTGGTAAAAGGGAGGGGGCCAAAAAGTTTTGGACCTTAAAAGAGGGGGACCAAAAGTTTTAGGTGGTAGGAAAGGGGGTCAAAAAGTTTCCCTTTAAAAACCCAAAATTTTTTAGCGCGCTTCGCGCATTGAGACCCTCTATATCACTTTTAACATGGGCAAGTTTTGGTTTTCAGTGCTTTTCTTTGAAAAAATGATGGCACTTAGTGTACACATTTCTATTAATTAATATAACATTAAAGATGATCAGCAGCATGCAACATCTGGGTTGTCTAAGAAATACTGGCACTTTTTATCATAGAATTTTATATCTCTTCAAAGTACCAAAATGATCAAAATACAACTAAAACAAGAAAATATTGCAAATAAATAGTTTACTATTTCTCATTGCAAAATTATTTTGTACACATAGGCCCATGGGTAGATTTACCATAAGACAGAGTGGGCACAGGCCCAGGTGCCACGGTCTTTGGGGGCCAAAACTGATACCTGTGTACATTTGCGTGACCAAATTAATCTCATATTGGACCATTTTAACTTTTTGCATAAATTAGTTCCAATTTTAACAATATTTGACCATTCAAGCTTCAATATGGCCAAATTTTTTGCGCGGTTCGCGCGCATTTGTACTATCATAGCCACGGATCCAAATTAGTGATGTGCCTATGAACCTCCAAATAAATCCTCTATTTCATTTATCCCTGTAAAATCAGATAAACACCCTGATTTGGGACAAGTATAAAATGACAATTTCATTGTGCTTGTATTTCATGCGCAATTGTCCCACCGGGAATGTCAAACATTTGCCTCCCTCAATGACATGTGACCCAGATACCACACCACTGGATTTTTTTGTTTCATCATTTCAATTTTATTCATAATACACATAAAACAGATATATTGAAAAGAATACATTTAAGGCCAGACAGGAGGGTTGAGAAGGTACATGACCAGGCTCAAACATCCGCAGGCATATTAAACAACAGGACAATACAACACATAAATGCAGTTTATAAAGGAATACATCAATAATATTATATTATAAATTAGAAGTAATATTGCATAAAAAATGTTGACAGGGACCCGCCCCGAAACAATTGCACAAAACGATAAAATATGGTCTAAAAGACGGCATTATGATTTAAATCGACCAGTCATGGTCATATTTTGAATAAAAAATTGAGTAAGAACACAGGATTGCACGTTGACTGAGTGATTTTGAACATTTATCAAAGACCCGTTTCATTGGTTTTGGCTTTTTGAAACTAAGGGAAAATGGAACTCAGGTTACACTTGTTGGCGCTTGTGATGAGGCCTCTACTGCCTATTTCAATACAAAATAACTTTGCGTCATAACCCTGTTCTTGCAAATCAGCGATTAAACCGGCATATTTATTTTGTTTGTAGTCATGGGTTTTGTGGATGTTCTGCTCGAAAGGAAAATATCATGCAAATAACATTTTGCCAATTTGATATGTGATCTGAGGAACTGTTTTTGGACACTGTATGATGATAAAAATATGTATATCAGGGGCGGGTCCCCTCTTTTGACAGCTAAATCATTAAAATATAACCTGTTTTTGGGATGATATCAGCCATTCATCCCCTTCAATTTAGTTCTAGGCACTCTGTCCCTTCTTTTTAGAAATCATGGATCTGCCTTCAAATTGTCCACACATGTCAGAAGACTTAATACATGTATGAAGAAAACCACTAAAGGACTCTGTGTATCCGACTCGCCAACAGGCCTAAATTATTAAGTATAATGTTTGTTATACGATAATGAGGGGGCGGGGTCAAAAAAGTTTTGTCTGTCAAAAGAGGGGGGTCAAAAAGTTTAGCGGTCCATCGAGGGGGGGGTCAAAAAGTTTTCGAACGAAAAATTTGAGTTAGACCAGCCCCCCCCCCCCTACCAAAGTATTAATGAACACTCCCTTATCTTTTGGTTTGATATTTATATGTGACTATCCACATCGAAACGCTCGTAAAGTCGGCCCCTGGTCAATTTTGTTTTCTTCCGTGTTTAGAAAATATATAGCATAAGCTTTACAATGATATATCATTTGACTTCAAACGATATCCAGAAGCGGAGTTATGGCTTGTTCAACTTTGCTCCTTCAGTAAAAGGATATACATTATTTTGGTGCTACAATATATCTCTTTTTCTACATTGTTGGTATTAAATATTAAATTGTGATAATTGGCGGTCACTTCAAATCATCCCCAAGTCAACGAGGTTCAGGAATGTCCTCTCATTGTTAATTGTTGGTTAACCCACCACTTGAACAGGATTTAGCCATAGCAAACAAAGACTAAAGCTATTTACTATAAGTATAAGCTTATTATCGTCTTCAACAATAGGATTAAAGATTGATGTGCAGACTGGACTGAAATGAGAAACTTGTAGGACAATTATTGGGTACATTATGAATACAAGCTTGATGCACATTTTGGACTGTAACTCGAAATACAATTTGCCGACTTTACGAGCGGTTTGAGATGGATGGTCACATATGTCTATCAAGATCATTTCTTTAGCCACCAGATGAGCTTTGTTCCAATAACATTGTTGGTATACAAGTGAAGATATGGCCAATTATGTAACCTAGTCCAGAGAAGATCTTCTCTGCCTAGTCTTAAAACCAGTTGGGCCACTTTTGTCTGTGTGGGACAAAAGTGACCTGAATAGAGTTAAACCATGGACCAGTTGGTCGGTGCTCTTATGATAGGTAGTTTTAAACAATAGGGTATTCCAGAGGATGTTTAAAGACATTCCCACAACCCAATGGGGTTTCTGACCTTGTATGTCTGGCTTTTGTACACATGTGGTACAGTTGATCATACCTTGCATTGGGATTGTGTGCAAATGTCTGGTGTTTTCATCCTATTATTTAACATTGAAAACATCGAGACTTAGGAATAAAATTAATGCAGTGGGACAATATGAATGTTTCCTGTAAGAAAATCAAATATCAGTCATAAGTCTCGACTATTAGCTCGTTGGCTGCAGTTTTAAAATTACCATTTTGTGTGTGTGGCAATGGGGATTAGATTATATTGATCAAATTTCCCAATCATAGTGCATTGTAGGAATGCCTTTAAGCCTCCTCTGGGGGTATTCGAAGTGGTAGAAATTATTACCAGTATCTCCTGACTTTTTGAAAGTCACAACTAAGCACTGGCATATCTATCTTTTACTAGGAATCATGGCTGCAGCTCCACAACTTCAACCCCAATTTACGTTGGAAGAGCCTATAATAGTTGTCACATATTGTAGCACATGGAGTCAAGCAGAAACTGTTACATTGTTTTGTAGCTCATTTTCCAACTCACATCTTCCATCAAGGCATACAATTACGTATAACTATGAGATGTATGTAGAATTTGGTAAGAGTACCAACAGAAATGCTGGCAATATAGTCGCCCAAGAACAGCCCAGCTGAACTTAATTAATTTCAAAACTGTTATTATACCGTTTGTTTTGTACTTATGGAAAAACTGTTGAGAAATAATTTCCGTTATTTATAAGATAATTTGAAAGAAATATCATAACTTCATTTATAAATTTTAAAGAAAGATCATGTTTTTATTTAGTTCATGTTAATTATAAGAAGAATAAGCACTTATGATTCTTTTGTGTCAGTTCTTTAATGATTAATGTACGATAAGCATATTTACGAAGTGCAACTTGATTATGCGCAAACATGGCAAAAGCGGCCCAACACGTTTTCTGGGCAATTTAGTTAATAGGACATAGCTTTTAAACCAAAGCTGGTAAAGAAACCAACTAAACGTTTTCATTTAGCCAATATATTGCTGATTGAATTGCACATAACATTTGTGCTATAACTCTTTTAGTTTTTTCATGAGAAGTCAAAATAAAATTGTATAAATTTTATTGTTACACCCTGTGTAATAAAATGTTGTTGTTGTATATTGTTCAAGAACTGTTTATGAATTGAATAATAAAATCCGGCCTTTTTCAACTTTGTATATAATACTAGAGAAGATGTAATGTTACACATAGCACTCATTACATTGAAAATTTTAATCAAGAATAAATTCATGAGTCAAGCATGCAATCGATAAAAAAAGCCTCAGGCTACGATTTCCGTCAAATTTAAATTTTCAAAATGTTGAAATAATATTTGTAATATAAACTGCCGGGAAGGGTTGCTGTCCATTAGGCCTATTGGTTTACTGATTTTTTTGACCATTTAACATGCAGTTCTATGGGAGGACATAAAGTCATAATTCTGACTTTATAAATTATGACTTTATGTCGAACTCAGTTTGCTCTGTTGACCTACAAAGACAACAAATTTGGTAGATTCCATTTTAATGCAAGTTCCCACCAGTGTTTCAGGTGCACCGCTTTATGCGTGAATGTCATTGTTTTCTCCACGAGAAATATAGTTCCACAGACGAAAATACCACACTGTCACAATAGAATAAAAATTACATTGCAAGCCAAGCTGTAAACATTTCTACCAAAAAATCAGGTTTGAAAAAAATTAACCAATTTTATATTGAAAGGGCATTTTGTGATCCACAGCCTCCCCCCCCCCCCCACACTTTTCTATTTAAAAAAAAATGAGATTTTTATACCACTGGAAACCGCTGGCAATATAATTGTTTATGTACCAAAAATTTCTTGCAGATTAATTCGTTTAGCAAAAATGTCGTCAACCAGAACGAAATTTCAACAGTGGCCTCAGAGCAATAGTACATAGGCCTAACTCGCAAACGCAAAATCGGAATCAACACTGAAATCAACACTGAAATTAAATTCTAATGTATCAAACCATGAGATATTCCCTACTGGCTTGGGTTATGAAGTCTTCCGGAAGGACAGACCTGATAGCTGTGGCCGTGGTGGCATTATTATTGCTGTGGCCTCAAGCTTGGATGCAAAACTTCTCCTCTCAGCCACGGATTGTGAGGCCTTGTTACGTTTGTCAAAATCATCTTGAACAACGAACGGCAAAAGACATGTATTGGAGAGTCCCTCATAGTAGCTTCCTCATAGTTGGTACCGCTTATCGCCCGCCAAAGACAAATGACATCCACGAATACATGGACTGCCTCTGTAACACCATACGAAACATTGCCAATCAACACAAGAAATCTGTGTTGTGGCTGGGTGGTGACTTTAACTTACCAGATATTGATTGGTACAGCTTCACTGTTGTAGGTCATCAATACCCACAGAGCATTAGCAACAACTTCATCACTACCATGACTGAAACTGGGCTTGATCAAGTTGTCACCTTCCCTACTAGAGCTCCTACTAGACTGGACAATACACTTGATTTGTTCCTCACGAACCGTCCATCATGCGTCAATAAATGCCAACCAATTCCAGGCATAAGCGATCATGAAATTGTGTTTGTTAATACTGACATCAAACCTAAACGTCGCAAGCCAGTGAAGCGGAGAATATATCTCTGGGACAAAGCCGACATGGACGTCATTCACAGTGCAGGTAACGACATGATGGAAGAATTTGTCGACAAGTACGACTCAACTTCCCCTGTCAGCGAGATGTGGTCTACCATCGAGTCTCGCCTTCCGCAAATTCTTGACTTGGTTCCATCTAAAATGACTTCCTTCCGCTTCAACCAGCCCTGGGCTAATCGTAAAATCAAGCAACTGAGTAGGCAGAAACAACGAGCCTATAAAGCCCGTTCCTGTCGACGCCAGAAGAAAAAGCGCATGTGGGCCAAGTACAGCAAACTCAAGAAACGTATGCAGAAAGCATGTAAGGAGGAATATGACACATATGTCAATAACATCATATGTCCTGACCTCGAGTCCAACCCTAAGCGGTTCTTGAGTCATGTCTCTAGCAAACGCTGTGACAACACCGGCGTTGCTCCTCTTCGAGGTCCACTAGGTGCCACCTACACTGGTAGTATTGACAAAGCTAATATCCTGAACAACCAGTTCTGCTCAGTGTTCAACAAGGATGAAGATCCCGACAGCTTACCTGATCTCGGTCCCAGTCCGTTCCCCAAATACCGCACATTCAGGTTTCAGTCAATGGGTGATTAAGCTCCTTAAGAAGCTCAACCCATACAAAGCTTCTGGGCCGGACAACATCCCTGCTCGCCTTCTCAAAGAACTCGCAGACAGTCTTGGACCTATACTCACCATCCTCTACCAAGCCTCTGTTGACTCGGGCACCGTACCAGACATTTGGAAGTCAGCCACAGTCGCACCTATCTTTAAGAAGGGGGATAGGAACAAACCTTCAAACTACCGCGCGCCCCATATCACTCACTGTCATCTGCTGCAAATTACTTGAACACATCATCCACAGCTCAGTGATGCGTCATCTTGAGTCATGTAATATCCTGACTGATTTCCAGCATGGATTTCGCAAAGCACGCTCCTGTGAATCCCAGTTAACCATCACTGTGGACGACATTGCACACAATTTGGACAGTGGATTGCAAACAGACCTCATACTTCTCGACTTTTCAAAAGCATTCGACAAAGTTCCTCACCTTCGTCTGCTCCACAAGCTCAAATATTACGGCATTCATGGTAGCCTTCTCACCTGGATCGGAAACTTTCTTCATGGTAGAATTCAGCGTGTAGTCCTGGATGGGGAATCCTCAGATCAAGCTCCTGTATCATCCGGAGTTCCCCAGGGATCAGTGCTGGGCTCTTTACTATTCCTGGCCTACATAAATGACCTGCCGGACTGCATTTCTGAAGACTCCCAGGTCAGATTGTTTGCCGACGACAGTGTGGTATACAGGGTCATTAACAACATCGATGATTGACTCCAACGGGACCTGGACGCACTGCAGGACTGGGAACGGAAATGGTTGATGGAATTTCACCCAGGAAAATGCCAGGTACTCCACATCACTAAACGCCGAAATCCCATCATCTTAACATACTCCATTCATTGCCATCCACTAGAGGCAGTCCCATCAGTCAAGTATCTAGGTGTCGAGCTCACCAACAAGTTGTCTTGGAACAAACATGTCGACAACATCACCAAGAAAGGAATGAGATCCCTTGGCTTCCTCCGTCGCAACCTGAGCAAGTGCCCTCGAGACATCAAGACCACCTGCTACAGCACTATTGTTCGTCCCACAGCAGAGTATGCCAGTTGCGTTTGGGACCCCCACACAGAGGAATTCAGCCAAGGTCGAATCCATCCAGCGCAGTGCTGCCCGGTATGTCATGGGTGACTATACTCCAGAGAAAGTAGTGTCACCACCATGCTTGAGAAGTTAAAGTGGGACTCCCTACAACATCGCAGAGCCACAGCCAAGGTCACCATGATGTATCGCATCACAAACCAGCTCATTGACATTCCAGACACTCATACCTGTCAAAACACCAACCAGAGGGAACAACAAGAGATTCACCATACCAAACACTCGTATACAACTTTACTGAAGGAAGGGGACGTTCTTCCCAGACACCATCCGTCTTTGGAACGCCTTATCTCAGCAAGTAGTTGATTCACCATCTGTCGACGTCTTCAAGACCAGGGTCAAGGACGTCGTCTTCAGCTAAGCCAGTACCTTCCAGCCTGTTTTTAACCTGTATATAGTATCTTTTTATGCCTTTGAGTCTCATGCCTGTTATGTGTGAGAGCGTGCCACCAGTTGTGCAAGTATACTCCTAGGAGGTTTATGCACAGTAACGGAAAGAAGAAGAAGAAGAGGCCTATCCATTGACCTCAAGGTACGCCTACTTCGTGCAACTGTGTTTTCCATTGCCACTGGATGCGAGTCTTGGGCTATGACCAAGAATGATAGGAAAAGAGTAGATGCTTTTGAGATGTGGTGTTACAGGAGGCTTCTACAAGTGACATGGAAAGACAGGAGAACAAATTCCTGGATCCTCGACAAGATTAGATTGGGCCAAGTCTAACCATCAGAAGCGGCATAATGGAGAGAAAGCTGAAGTGCTTTGGCCATATTGTCAGGAAACATTTCTTCTTTTAAAGAAATGTTATAATATGGCTTTAATACAGTCAAAATATTTCGGACCAAATTCACCAAGTCAATAGGTAGGGGGCAGAGGGCATGCAGAGAAAAAGAGAAAAGCGCCCCTCTGACAAAAAATGAAAGAAAAAATTGGAAAAGAAAAGGGCAAATGAGCTATATAAAAAGGAAGATGCACAGGGTAATTATTGGCCTTGATCAAGGCTCCCCCTTATAGTGTTTCTCTATAGTCATATCATGTACATGACCCATGTTTAATCAGTGGTATACTGAGTATATGATAATACTAGTTTTAGTCAGGTCAGATTTTTTTGTGTAGGGCTCTGGCTAGCTCATGAGCGAGAGAGGAAGCATGCCTAGTGGGCATTTTGCTCCGACACTAGACTCCCTGCAGTTCATAGTATGCCTAGAAGATTTTTGGAAGATGCGGCAAAGCTTCCACGTAGTTTTCATTCACTACGGACGCCCAAGGACTTAAAGCAAGTCTAGGCAATCATTATTGCTTTTTAGTCGTCTATTTTATTTTTAGGGGGTCCCATGGCAAAATTGATGACACTTGCATTCTTCGTTCTACGTGAGCGATTGATTCGATTTTTCTTGAGTGTTTTCTTTTTCGAATAGAATCATATTGATTTACAATTGATTTATATTGGTCAAAAAACCTTGAAAAAGGTGCGCTCATTAGTACGGTATACAACCATGATCAACCATGTTTGTTTGGTACAAATATGTTTACTAATAATAGGCCTATACGTATTTAGGCGCTAAGTCGAACATTTATGTACAAATATAAGTGTTTATAACTGTCATACATCTTGGCACATGTATTAACAAATTAACAAATATTTTATGAGGTTCTTCTTCTCTTGACACTGAAAGAATATTCACAACGCTCTCTTCAGGAAGAAAACGATGAATGCTGTTGACGAATGAAGAACTTGACAGAATTATAAAAAAACTACAGTCAAGATGAAGCCAGCAGCAGAAAATGAAGTTCATGAGTTGGTTCGACGCCAACGATATCATCATCAGAGTGAGTTTCAATGGCGTGCGCAAAGAAGGGACACTTTTGTCGTCCAGTCGGAGGAAATTCACCAATACAGCGAGCGAAGCGACACAATTATTAAGCAGTCGGGGGACTCGAGACCCGTTGACCGGACTCCATTGGATTTGAGTGCCAGTTTGACGACATCTACAACCAATTCAGTTCATAACGAGACTGATGAGATCATACCAGAAGATGACGAGGAAACACGAGATGAGCTCTGTCTGATCTTCTCTGATGAGAAGAAAGAGAGAAGGTGCGAGTCTCAACCATTGTAAAGGGAATACTTGCTCGTGTTTTGTTTCTGGTCCATAGTTTAACTGTAGTTGCAACATCAAGAAAATTCTTTCCACTGCGACAAATTTTCCTTCTTATACCATGGATAATCTACGTAGTGCTTGTCATACCAGAGACGGTTATATCATATAGTTATAGACAATTTACACAGTGGAGATGGTAAGTTCAGTGGTAACTCTATGTTAATGTTCAGTCGTTTAAGACAATGTATAAAAGTAGCCATCTGATTCTGAAGTAGATTGCATATTCGCATGATTTGATGTTTTTAAAAGTTGTATATACCTATGATTATATGAAATTACGTGCCATAATTGTTTGTATATCTAAATGTGTTTTTATGTATAATTACTATATGAGTGTCTATTCGGGCATACCCTGGGTAAAGATAATAAATATTAATAAATAATAATATAATAATGGTTACCGAACAGGAGTAATAGGCCTATACCAAAATCCGGGACCAAAATGTCAAAATTGATGACAGAAATCGGGAAAGCAAAAAGAAAATCGGGAAAGCAAAAACAAAAGAGGGAAAGGAGCCCGTTCTCCACGAAAATTCGACATTATCCGGAAAAATGCCCTGGTCATGGGTCAAAATGGTGTAAAATATCAAATTTGTGCGCACATAATTCCCTCGCCCTTTTTGGGAAGCTCGAAGACTTTACAAAATAATACCGGGTTAAAATGATGCAATTTTTTTCGTCTCATCTTGCCCCACCCAACATGGCTCAACCGGGGACCCAACCATTAAGAAAGCTGACTACTGGGACTGCGTCTATTATTGGGCATAAGCACACAGGCGAAAGAAATCGCAGTGGTTCACTAATTTTTTATCTCTCTTTTCTGTATTGCAGGATTTGCCCATCAGTTCTTTTGTATACATTGGTTACCGTACCAATGATTTGGATTCTGGAGTTAACCAATACGCGAGAACGGACTAAGCTGGGCAAGGGCAAGTGCCTTGAGTTCTATGGAAACTGCTTTCAGACCAATCATACTCCACCCTGGTCAAATATGGCAGCAAATCAGGTAACTGTTTTAATGGAAATTCCCCACTCCCAAGATGTATCCCGGTTTACAGAAGCCTGTTTCTTTGATTTGAGTGTTTTACTCAGGCCCGTACGCAGGATTTTTTTTTGGGGGGGGGGTGCTGATTTTGAAAAAGTGGACTTTTTTCCAAGGGTGGGGGCGATTTTATGAAAAGTGGACTTTTCCCCAAAAATTTGGACTTTTTGGACCAAAAAAACCCTAATTTTTAATAATTCTTAAATTTTGGGACTTTTTGTATACTTTGCAAATTTGGGGAGGTGCGGTTGCACCCCGCACCCCCCCCCTGCGTACGGGCCTGGTTTTACCGTAAAAACTCGATAGTTAGCATATGTGCTTACCATCGAGCGCTTTTGAAAACATGAAATTGTACCAATGTCCAGCGCTTTACCAACTGAGCTAATGGGGCTGAGACACAAATTTGCATGTTTACTTGTTCGAATAAAACTATGTGTATCAATGATTTGCTCAAAACCTGTTACACTTTTGTGGATGGGGCACTTCATGTTTGCATGTTTTAAAAGCGCTAGATAGTAAGCACATAACGCTACCTATCGAGTTTTTTACAGTCTAACACCGAATCGCGAATGATCCCCTTTTTTTCTCTAAAATTACCAAAAGTCGTAATTCGTCCTCAATTTAGACTATTTTTTTTGTTGAGATTTTTGTATTTCAGCGCTTTTATAAATGTTACTTTCATTACTGAATATTATAAAAGTCATATTGTTTTTTGTTTGTCATTGTCTTTGTTTTTTAATTCTTTCCATTATAGCCTGATATCCCGCCATATGACACCAACATGTCACATCATACTTCACCGTCGATGAATCAGTCAGCAAATGAGGTAACTTTCTTTATGTATCCGTATAAAATCTGGGTTTAGGCATAATGTAAAGCTTTCATTTGAATGTTTTATTAACATCGAATGATACCCCCATTTTTTTTAATTACCAGAAGTCGTTATTTGTCCTCAATATAGACTAATTTGTGTGAGATTTTTGTATTTCGGCACTTTTAGATGATACTTTCATTATACTGAATATTTTGTCATATTGTAGGCTAATTTGTAGTCCAATGATTTCCACTTACTTGTAGATGTTTCGAAAACTGAGTTTTCTTTATTGATGCTATTGTTGCAATGTTGCCAGTTGATTTTTCTTCAGTTATCAGATCGTCAAAGACGTGACTCCAGTTGTATTGCCCCTTGTCTCTGTGCATGGTTTTGCCCCGTTTTCTAATGGTGATCGACTAAGAGACGAGAGCAATACAACTTGAGTCAAATTACAGTTTATCATGAACAGTCCTGATGATAATCTTCAAGAAATATTATTGTCATATTGTTTTTTATTTGTCATTGTCTTTTTTAAATTCCTTTCATTTCAGCCTTACATGCCGCCATATGACATCAGCATTTCGGAGCTATCAATGATTCATCAACAATGCATGGTATTTCTTATCCTCCTCGGTCGTTGGTTGCTGCCTAAAAACCAATTCAATCGTCTCGAACTTGCTCAACTTTTGCTGATTTTCGTCGGTAGTGGTGAAGATATCGTTGAGTTTAGCACTGAAACATTGGCTGTGACCTCTGTAGGATGTGATTATACGCTTGTCGTCGTCATCCTGATGTTCTGGACACTGAGTATTAGTCAATTCAGTATAGGATTACCACCAAAAACTAAGAAAACGACGAAATCTAGTACTGCAATAGAGCAACCGACTATGAACACATTTGGTCAATTGTACGGACATGACGAAAGTGCAAAGATTGCAATCGAGAGGAGACAAAGTATGATGAAGCTTAATAACAGATTATCTAAAATAAGCATTAAAGGAGGTATAAATAACTTGGAGACGGTGGCTGAAGTCACCACCAATAATGAAGAAAATGCCGTTCCTGAAGGACAAGGCAAAATATATGGAAAAACCAGGCGGACTCTAAGATTGCCGAAACCGACGATATCTGAAGAACAGCAGACACACTTTAAATTTCTCTACGCGCTCTATAGGAAAGAAGTCCGCGAGGCACTGTTGACAATACTTCTGCAAGATTTCCCATTCCTCGTTATTCGTATTTATGTGTTGACCATCGCACCCCTGCAAACCAGTGTCATGTTTTATGGTTTGAAAAATATATTTGTGATTGGTTTGCATTTTTATAGATTTTATGCGCTTTATTTAGAATACAGAAAACAATTAAGGATCGCGCCGATTAAAGAAGAACCACCACATTCCAGTTCAGATGGAACTGTTAAAGAAGGGGCAGAAGATGGTACACAGCGTAATACTAATAGTAGAAGGGAATCAAAAAGTAAATATGAATTAAGTGGCAGCAAAAACTGTGGTGAAAAATAGGACGAAAACCACTTCTTTACAGGAGTATACTCATCCCGTTGGTTCCCTTCGGACTCCGTTAAGAATGGAGAGTTGGTTACGGGATATTCAAATGTGTACTTTTTCAGTTATATGCGTTCAAGGAAAGAGCAGAATGAACTATTGTGGGCTTCTTAAAAGTGTACAATAGAAAAGTGTTTTCTGTATCCAAATCATATTTGATTGCGCACCGTGACATCTGTAATGCACTAAAACTTGCATCATTGTAATCCCCTGTTTTTTCTATAATGTTTTTTACGGTGCAAAGACACCCAAAAAGACACGGGAAAAGACCATATTAGATAGTTGTTAACAAAATAATGTGTTATTGGAATATGCACACCTGCATGCTGTAGGGGAGAATGGAATGTCAGAATGTGTTATTGTAATGTGCACACCTGTTTGTGTAGGGAATGGAATGTAGGATGTGTTATTGGAATGTGCATACCTGTTTATGTAAGGGTAGGGGAATGGAATGTCATATCCGATTTCATCATCATCATCATCATCAGCCGTATTCAGCCCACTGCAGGGCAAAAGCCTCCCCAAGTTGGCACCAAAGTTTTCTGTCATTTACTTTTGCCATCCACCTGATCCCTATGAAACTTGCTATCTCATCCCTCCATCTGACTTTCTGTCTGCCTTGGTGTCTTGAGCCCAGCCAAGGCCTCCATTCTGTGACATTCTTTGACCATCTATTGTCTGTTGATCTTGTAAGATGGCCAGCCCAATGCCACTTCTTCATCTTTATTGTGTGGATTATGTCTGTAACTTCTGTTTGGCTCCTGATCCATGCCACTGTTTTCCTGTCCCTTTTAGCTCCTTTTGGTGTAGCCCAGCATACATCTTTCCATGCTATGCTGTGCAGTTTTCAGTTTTTGCTCCATCCTCTTAGTAAGTGACCATGTTTCAGCTCCATAGGTCATGGCTGGTAGTACACATTGGTTGAAAACCTTTCGTTTCAGACAAGTTGGCATCTTACTTCTCATGATGTCATTGAGCTTGCCAAATGCACACCAACCAGCCCTAGTCCTCCTCTTTACTTCATCCATGTGATTGTGAGTCATGTTGATTAGTTGTCCTAAGTACACATATTGGTCCACCTTTTCTATATCTGTGTTCCCTACCATGACCAGCTGTTCTGTGGCGAACTGGTTGAACATGACTTTTGTCTTTGTGTGACCCTTAAGGGTATCCGTAGGGAGAACACTTTGTTTTACGGCCAGGTCTGGCCAGGTGCATGTTTGTTCGCAGTCTACAGGTGTAACTAGGTTGTTGTATATTCTATAATTTTCCTGGTGTGTTAACTGTGATTACATCTAGACACCAGTTTATTTTTTATTTGAACGGGACCCTAATTTAATGAGAAAAACGCCGAAAAGAGAGGCCCGGCAAAAGCCGATTTGCAGACAATTTTGTAGCTACAGACAGCTCGTATTCCATATAACAACTACGGAAACCAATCAGTGCCAGAAGTGTTGATTTATATTTCATCCACTTAGGTTTGGCTTAACCCACTAAAAGGTAAAACTTTAAGGCTGATCATTTTAATTATAAATGTGTGTGTGTGTAAAAGTATATTTCTCAAAATGGAGGAGAGCGCCTATGACTATTGTCCGTTCTGTCTACATGGTCTATGATAATTATTTTCTTACCGAAATATATTCACTTAACACAGACCACGGTGATAATTATTTTCTTACCGAAATATATTCACTTAACACAGACCACGGTTGCCAAACAAATGAGGGCAAACCGCGGGTCAAATCATTGAAAAGTCGCCCAATATTTTTTTTATCAACCGTTGGTTTCTATGAGATAAAAACTACCAGAAGTCGCGTAAGCCAATGTTGAGAAGTCATGCAATATTTTTCTTAACCATCAATTGGTGTCTATAGGACAGGAAATTGATGGTTAAGAAAATCTTCAAAACTCATCCTATTGACCTATTGACCTAGGCCTATTACATCGCGGGTTTGGCAACCCTGCAATATATACAGTTATATAACATCGCACCGCATTGTGAGGTGAACGAACTGAATGTTGACATTGTATTCAGGATTTAAAACAAGAACTGTCTTTAACCAGACAATGCGGTTGGTATAAAACATAGCGTGTGATATCATGATATCAACTTCAAAATCTAAAAACAAAAGTAAAGAAATAATTTAGGGCGAAATAAATAAACAGCGTACAGCAGGTGCTATCTTGTCAATAATGATAAGAGGAACATGAAAAAACCCAGCAGAGAGCATGCACCCCAGTAAAGAGTTAAATAAAGCAAGGAAAAATCATAATGTGCAGAAGGCCTACTTTTCGGATGATATTCACAAAAACAAAAATAAAGAACTAAAGATCTAAAAACAAAAGTAAAGAAAATGAGGGCGAAATAAATAAACAGCGTACAGCATGTGATGATAATTATACACTTCGACCAAAAATTAAAAAAATACTTAACACGCGACATAAATAAACAGCCATCTATCAAGAATGACAAGAGGAACATGAAAAAAAACCACCTAATATATGAGAGCATGCACCCCAATAAAGAATTGCTTTAAAATAAAACAATGAAAAATCATGACATGTGAAATGTATGTTGATACACTTATAAATAATACTCAAGGGTGAAATAAAAAACACCTTATCTACCGATATTTCCACAGTTAAATATACTCAGGGATCACTTGTACTAAAACAAAAATAAAGAAATACTTCACAAATGATAAGAGGAACACATAAAAAATAAATAAGCGAGCATGTCCCCAAAAAAATTAGTAAAAGATAAAATAATGATAAAACGTACAAGAAGGGGCAAAATATTTGTCGTACAAACTTATTAAATGCTCATTTGCTCTAAGATATTTAATGTTTGCAATTTACTCCTAGTTTATCATTTATTTATTATTTATCTAGACTTATATATCTTTTATTTATTTATCTATTAATTTATCTATTTATCAATTTATTTCAATATCATTATTATTAAGTGCCTATTTATAATGATATTTAAATCTATCAACATTATGCTTACGTCATCCAGGAGTTATTATCCCACTTGAAATCGCCATATTATAAACACAAATTAATAAAGAAATACCCAATGGGTGAAATAAAAAGCATGATCTATCTTTTCAAGAATGAAAAGAGGATATAAAAATATAACAGAGCATGTCCTATAAACATGATAAAGAATTATTTAAAATCGTACAAATGTGAAACATGTAATATGACATATACTTAAGGGATCTGGAATGAGCGTTTTGAGCGTTTCGACAGTATTTTTTGTGGGAAATGAGAGCACATCAGACATATCGAATTGCATTCTGAATACGAAGAATGTCTTTCTCATATCAAATAATTTTCATTTTTTGAAATTCACGATATAATGCAAATTTTATGACAAATTATTAAAATTTGATATTTTTCAAATTTTGATATATAACAGTCCTCGAAGTAAATTTTATAAATCTAATGACATATTCTTAAAGTGTATGTAGCTGGGAGGAAAAGCCGACGATCAATTGAAAATTTTGACCTTTCATATTGAAGATATGGATTTTATTTCCCAAAAAGACCTATTTTTTTTGGGGGGGGGGGAATCCATATCTTCAATACAAAAGGTCAACATTTTCAATTGATCGTCGGCCTTTCCTCCCAGCTACATATACTTAAAGAATGTATCATTAAATTTATAAAATTTACTTCGAGGACTGTTATATATCAAAAATATCAATTTTAATGATTTGTCATAAAATGTGTATTACATTGCGAATTTCAAAAAATCAAAATTATTTGATATCAGGACATTCTTAGTATTCAGAATGCAATTCGATAAGTCTGATGTGCTCTAATGTCCCACAATAAATACTGTCCAAACGTTCATACCCCAGCCCTTAACATAAAACAAAATAAAACGGTCATGATAATATGACATTAAGGGCGAACACCACTAATGAAGCGTCTTGGTTGAAATGCACGTGAAAATTAATGTCTTTCTTTGCTCAATTTGAGGCCTTTTTGGCTCTCATAGTTGCCTGATGTACCCCGTTACATTTTATTAAGAAACAAGGTAGTATAGTTTCTCTCCATTGATTTTGCAATAGCGTCTCCAGGAGGGGGCTCAGAGGGGCTTTCAGATTTATGCGGTGGGGGGGCTTAATGGCTAAAATCGCCAAAAAGCGCCTGATTTTACATATCCCTCTAGCGTTGGTTGTCAGTAGATTGCAGTCACTCCTCATCAAGTGTTGACAAAGACAACAGTGGTTGTTGAAACGTACACAGTAAGTGCATTTTCTTGGATCAGATACTACGAACTCTGGTTTACTAGTTTACTCTACCGATCCTGATGAATTTGTTCAATCAATAACGATATCTGGGGACCAATCACAAGCCAGATTCATTTAAAGATGCATTACATCATGACCAATTTTAGTTAGGCCAGAAATTGGCCTAACTCTCCATAGAATCCCGTGTTAAAAAGTTATCCCCAATCCAAAGTCAGTAGTCCACTTGGGAAGCTAACAAACAGAGGGCGTACGGTGACTGAAAAGATTAGATGTGAAAATCTATCAATTGTGCACAAATAATAATTTTTAAGCTTAAATGCAAAAGCACAATTGGCAAGTGGAGTACGGAGAAGTCTAGCTACACCCTGGAAAGAAAAAAAACAGTATTTGAAACGAGGAAATGTGCAATATGACTTAATGTAATACATTAGAAAAGGCTTAAAAGGCAACTATTAGGCCCTGATTCATATTTAATCATCATTTAGGCCTGTAAATTAGATTGTCTGTGTAAATTTAGCAGGATCCGACTTTTTATGACGACTTTCAAAATGTGTTACATTTCAGAAACACCAAGCTGTTTGTGAGGTGGCGTTAGCTGTATGGGTTATAGGTTGAACTTTTTACAATATTTCTGGAAAAAAAATCCTGAAATCCATATATTAATTTTTACAATGGATGTCGTCATCTGACCTTCTGCTTGCAGAAAGGGGAAGTTTTGAAGAACTGAGTTGTTTTCCCGGCCCCTGTCTGTACAGAAAGTCAGTGGGGTTATTTACTGGTGTGCACCCTAAAAGGCCCTTGTCATAACCAATGGTGGCGGCATGATTTTTCCCGTGCATGAGGGTTTAGGGAAAATTAAATTATATGTCTAAACTTGAGGTTGCATGTGTAAAACATGGTCTTTTTTAACGCATGTTTGGGGTATTGAAATGATATTTTTTTGGCTTGCACAATCATGGTAAAGATCCATGTCATACATAAGAGATTATAGGACATACAATACTTGGTAGGCCTTATGATAATGCGTAAACTTTGTACCTGTTACTGTTAGGGAACTGAAATCAGACTGAAAACACAAACGTCATTCGAGGCTCTGTCTCACCAGTTGCATTTACAAGGCCCTTGTTATAACCAGTGGTGGCGGATGATTTTTTTCTGGGGGGGGAAGGGTCACACAAGGTTCTGAACAGAAACGTCACATACGGACCAACCCACACTACCGAGAACCGCGAATGCCGAGAACCGCGAAAGCCGAGAACCGCGAAAGCCGAGAACCGCTCTAGTTTTCATGTTTATCTTTAGTCCCACCATATCCGATTTAAATCTACTGAAACAAGCATCCTATAAACAATGCTCACTTTTAAATGTACTGAAATAGGACAGTCGACTATTTAAACAACTGATACTGAATATGCAAAGATTGTATGTAATAGAAAGGAGATTTATGATTGAAATTCATAAATTAGGCCCATATTAAAGCAGAATCTATATTTAAAGTGGTAGAAATGATTGCGTCGTTCGTCAGACCAAATTAAAAACGGGATTCTTAGATTAAGATTGCCGAAACTAAAGATATCTGCGGAACAGCGACCACACTTTAGTTTTCTCAACACTCTTCAAAGGAAATAATTCCGTAAGGAACTGCTCTTTTATTCTGAGAAAATAACCCAACCTGTTGCAAAATGTGTACGTCCGAAGGGCCAAAGGGGTGGGGTGAGGATGAGGGTGATCATGTTGCCAGTCCATATGGGCCAGCAAAAGGTAACACGCATGGTGGGGTGACCTGGGTCATCCCTATATTGTTCTCACTCTTTTTTCCTCACGGTGAGTTTTGGGCCTCCAAATTTCGGTCTGGCCCATGGTCCCCACAAAAAACAGCCCCTCATCTATAACTAGAAACAACATAATCTGCTAAATAATTAGGTCAAATGTCAAAGCCATTAGCTTTTAACAAATGACCAAGCTGCTTGGTGTCCTCTGGTGTCCACTTTAGCATTGTTGGATGCTGGCGATCACCCCCGATTACATATATATGTCCAGAGTCATATTATACGCTCGACCTGATTGCATGATAATTTGTTGCTAAATCAAGTAAATATTTGCTATAGCATTAAAATCGTTAATGAAACATTGATCCTAATACAAAGTGGTACCAGTCCATATCAATATGTCATATTGGTTTTACAGTACGTACAAAAAGCCCCACATTGTAAAGTTAGACCTTGTATTTCAGCAGCTTACGTTGCGTGTGATTAATGTTAATTTCATTGATCAACATCATCAAATCATCCTTGTTATCCAATTTTAAGAACATCAAAATAAATATCACTGTCTCTACGTTACTTTATATATTTTGCCGGAGATATTTTAATTTTGCTACGACTTTTACTATTCGCGTGCTGTTAATAAAAGCATGATAAACTTAAGGGAAGGGGTATGAACGTTTGGACAGTATTTATTGTGGGACATTAGAGCACATCAGACATATCGAATTGCATTCTGAATACGAAGAATGTCATTCTGATATCAAATAATTTTGATTTTTTGAAATTCGCAATGTAATACACATTTTATGGCAAATCATTAAAACTTGATATTTTTGATATTTAACAGTACTCGAAGTAAACTTTATAAATCTCATGATTTATACTTAACGTGTATGTAGGTGGGATGAAAAGCCGACGATCAATTGAAAATGTTGACCTTTCGTATTGAAGATATGGATTTTTTTCCAAAAACACCCAAAAAAATTAGGTCTTTTTGGGAAAAAAAATCCATATCTTCAATATGAAAGGTCAACATTTTCAATTGATCGTCGGCTTTTCCTCCCAGCTACATACACTTTAAGAATATATCATTAGATTCATAAAATTTACTTCGAGGACTGTTATATATCAAAATGTGAAAAATATCAAATTTTAATAATTTGTCATAAAATTTGTATTATATCGTGAATTTCAAAAATGAAAATTACTTGATATCAGAAAGACATTCTTCGTATTCAGAATGCAATTCGATATGTCTGATGTGCTCTCATGTCCCACAAAAAATACTGTCGAAACGCTCAAAACGCTCATTCCAGATCCCTTAATAAAAGCATGATAAACTTAACACTGTGAATCAAACATGTGTGTATTGGGAGCTAGCGTGCGCTTTCCAGGTGACGGGTCCCCACAGTCTATTAAACATATAATAGTGGTGAGATCATGTGCGTATATTGGTGGGGGATAATGGGCATGTGTGGAGGGGTGGGGTTGTAGGGGTGCGGCTGTAAGTGTGGGTTTGGATTGGTAGTGTGAGTAATATCAATATCATACCAAAGAAGTTGTGTGGTACAAATTACAACCCAGCAAACACAAAACGTTTTCGACATCATTCGCAAAAGGTTATAAAAGGTTGTCAGAAAACGTTTAAATGTCGGGTTATATAAAGGGTATATTAAGAGTATAAAACGGTTTCATAAGCTTAAAAAACATTTTTTGATAATCTACTGCTCAGCAAACAAAAATGTTTTACAGAAAACATTTAAATGTTGGGTTATATAAAGGGCATAAAAACGTTTTAATAACATTCCAAAAACATTCTTGAATACTTGATACAAAACATTCTAAACGGAATGTTATTTTGTGGTTGAAAAAATATTTTGCGAAAAATGTTTGCCCAAAATATTTGCAATAACGTTTTAAAAACGTTTTCATGACCTTAAAATAACCCGACATTTAAATGTTATTAAAATGTATTGAAAAAAACATTTTAAGAACATTTTTGTGTTTGCTGGGTTCAAATATTTTAACATAATGTTATTTAAGTATTGGCAAAATATTTGGCAAAAACGTTTGCAAAAATAGTTTACAACAACATTTTTTGAAAACATTTAAAAATATTGTTGTAGTTTGTTTTCATACAAAACGTTTTAAAACGTTATCATGACCTTTATATAACCCAACATTTTAATGTTATGTTATTAAAACGTTTTTACCTAAACCAAAAGCCAAAATATAACTTATTTAAAACGTTTTTAAAACGTTTTTGTGTTTGCTGGGAAGCAGGCAAACATTTTTCCAATTTTATACCAAAATAATATTCATTCAAATATTAAAAAAAAAAAAAAAAGGGTAATACAGGTATAGCTGCTACTTGCTGATGATTGTACGCCCAACCTATCAAATTATCGGTTTATCATTATACACCAGTTGGGTATATCCCGTCAGTCCGAAACACCGTCAGTCCGAACCACCGTCAGTCCGATTTTTTAGGGTTAGGGTTCCTCTAACAACAGTTTTGATCATTATAAGTATCGGTTTAGCATTATACATCGGTTTTGATCATTATTGACAAGCCTAAAAAAAAAAAAATATATAATTATATTTTCTTCCAATCCTCTTGAAATGACTAGAATTTCATTGATCCACCAGCGTTAACGTATTATAAAAAATAAAATAAATGATATACGCGCTTGATGTCAAAATGTGAAGGACATGAATTACTCGCAGACGGACTCGCAGACAACATACTGACAACCATTTATCAGAAAATCTAGAAAACGCCATTAACTGGCCCAAAAAGCTGATATTTTTAAAAGATTATCACAGGCACGTATTGAAATACACAATGTCAACGGATATTAAAAGTTTATAGCCATATCATGATACGTTGTTTTAAGCATAATGCAATGTAGGCCTATTATATAGAAGTTACAAAATATTATATGAAGGCCGTTTTACTCAGCGTCGGCCGTCGTGATATGAAGTGCTCTTGAAATAGAGCAAATGTAAGGCATACTAAATTTAGTTGTACAGAGTCTCTCAATGTATAAAATATAATAATATCGTACTATTCCAATATTCATAGGCCTACATTTTATCGTAAGTGCACGAGTGGGGGGTAGGTGGGTTTATGCTTCTGTATTATTCATGCATGATATACGCTCTGCGTGCAAATTGATAAAAATAGTCATTAGGCTAAAATGACGGCATCAGCTTATAAAATATTCTGACGAGACGTAGGCTTTATAAATAGCGAAACAGATGAAGCTCCGGAACGTGATAAAATAATATAATATATATTATATATTCTTAAACACTTGATAACGTTCCTGCAATCTTATTGATTCTTACCCGTGTGATATGACACGATATCACACGGGTCAGCGCGTGTGCATTAACGCGATACGCGTACTCGCTATTTGAACCAATCGGAGGAGCATAGCAACAACGGGACTGATCGATTTTAAGCCCTAGGTAGTTCCTTGTAAAATGTATGATTTTTAAATTTGATTACAATTTGTATTACTACTTATTTCAATTTGAATTGAAGTGTTTAAGAATGAGAATAAAGGTATGGTTTTTAGCCGATGTCGTGCAAGGGGTATGAACGTTTGGACAGTATTTATTGTGGGACATTAGAGCACATCATACATATCGAATTGCTTTCTGATTACGAAGAATGTCCTTCTGATATCAAATAATTTTGATTTTGTGAAATTTGCCATGTAATACACATTTTATGGCAAATGATTAACAATTGATATTTTTGATATTTAACAGTAGGCTACTCGAAGTAAACTTTGTAAATCTGATGATTTATACTTAAAGTGTATGTAGATGACATGAAAAGCCGACGATCAATTGAAAATTTTGTCCTTTCATATCGAAGATATGGATTTTTTTTCCCAAAACACCAACAAAAATTAGGTCTTTTGGGGAAAAAATCCATAACTTCAATATGAAAGGTCAAAAATTTCAATTGATCGTCGGCTTTTCCTCCTAGCTGCATACACTTTAAGAATATATCATTAGATTTATAAAATTTACTTCGAGGACGTTATTATATATATCAAAAATGTGAAAAATATAAAAGTTGTATTATATCGTGATTCGTATTCAGAATTCAATTCGATATGTCTGATGTGCTCTCATGTCCCACAAAAATACTGTCGAAACGCTCATCATTCCAGATCCTTTAAGAAAGCCGACATAAAATTTTTTTTAAAAAGCTATATTAATACAGATGGTAATTTATACATTTAGCATTCGGCATTTTTACCAGTTAGAATGCGTGTTATAGGTTGATCAACTCGTAACCTGCGGCCTTATAACATCGCGGATTAATATTAAAATATTTTATTTTGAGAATTGTATTGTGTTATCTTGCCAGAAGCATTACGCATTATTAATTCAAGTCCTTAGCTTTGTCTACTTTCTTTAAATCACAAAATATACACCAGACAGGGCATTAAATATGCCTAGCACATGAGTCTACTTTTCGGCGTAGTGGTAAAAGCCTAACAATTCCCTAATATTACGAGCTGATCGAACTATAGCCATTTTTCTTTTCTTTCTTTTTTTTTTTTCGTTTTTTTTAATATTGTTATTTTCATGGGTTTTTGTTTTTTTGTTTTTTTTTTTTGTGTTTTTTTTTTGTTTGTTTTTTGTTTTTGTTTTTTTGTTTTGTTTTTTGTTTTTGTATTTTGTTTGTTTTTGCTTTGCTTTGTTATCTTTTTAAGATACCATCAGCAGATGCTTTAAAAAGCTCTTTTGATATATATTGTTTTTATGATAGCACCAACATAACAGGGGTAAAAGGTCAGATTTATGTTAGAGCAAATTTTTTAGCGGATTCGCCGTCGGACAAGTTTAGAACGGTCAAGCTTTCGTCAGGAGTAGCTCTGACTTCTTCAGGACAAAGTACCGAAGAATGAGACATGTATAGGCCGCCCCTTGCCTAATGATGGCTCTGAAGACTGCCCCTTGTCGACAGAAAACAAGCAGAAGCGTTTTCTGTTGACAGGGGACAGTCTTCAGTAAACGGCTCTTTTCAGAGCCACCAAAACCTTTAAATTTAGCAGATAGGCGAGGTCTGCTTCTTTTCTGTAGACAAGGGGCCGTCTTCAGTGAACGGCTCTTTCAGAACAACCCAATCTTTAGAATTAGCAGATACACGAAATCTGCTTGTTCTCTGTTGACAAGGGGCAGTTCAGTGAACGGCTGAAGAAGTCAGAGCTACTCAGTGGCGTAGCGTCATAGGGGCACGGGGGGACGTGCCCCCCATCGACTGCAAATTTTAGAAAATCCCATAGGAAAATGACCAAAAAACGACTTGTGCCCCCAATCAGACCCGGTGCCCCCCCCCCCATCGGATGACACATGCACGCTACGCCACTTGAGCTATTCCTGACGAAAGCTTGACAGTTCTAAACTTGTCCGACGGCGAACCCGCTAAAAACCCACTAATTTTTATGTATTCCCGTCGTAAAAGCCTATTCCACAATATGTTAGAGGAGTTTTTCCCTACAGACACATAATGGAGCTTCACATACTAGTATATTAACCAATGTTAACACTGTCATTTACTCCTTTTTGCTAATATTTTGTATGGAAAAACACCGAATGACAATTTTACTGACTTTTCCTTCACTTTGAGAAGCCATTCGTAAAAAATATTTAATCTTTTGACTCCTTTGCAGGGATCACTGACAAGCGCCTTTAAGTGTGCATGTGTTACATACATGTTCATCATAAATATGGCCAAAGATCACCGAGGGGAGATAACCAATGTTTCACCTTTAATCTTACGAGCAGCCAATATTTGTATAATATTTGCTATCAAAAGTCATCATAGAGTGCATATTTATGATTACATGCTATTAATACTCATATAATTATGCCTGTTGTGGAGCAAGAAGTGTTTTAATTAGAGAAAACAACCCATTTGTTTATTTTACCAAATAATATGCAGGTTTAAGCGATTCCTACATTTTAATCTTTAACATTTGCATAAACATTTTAATGATTGAAATGTAGATTGGTTAATAACTTAATCTGTTTTTTCACAAAAGTAAGCAAAAAGAAAAAGTATTATAGAATGACTGTGCTAAGTTTATTAACCTGCTAGTAGAAACGTAATTTATGAACTTTTATAGATACCACATACGCCAAGTGCTGGGGCAACATGGCGGAAGCCAGTTCACTAGCTTCAACAATAGACAGACATTTTCTAGAGTGTGTGATCTGTTCAGACACTTTCAATGATCCTAGAGCACTGCCATGTATGCATCCATTCTGTTGTGAGTGTTTGGAGAATTGGGCTAAATCATGCAGTGATGATAACAGCATTGTGGGTTGTCCTCTCTGCAAAAATATCTACCGGATTCCAGAAGAGGAAGGAATAAAAGGTTTTCCTGTTCATTTTCTTGTAACTAATCTGCAAGACACCGTAGACAAAGCCAAACAGGTATGTTGTGTGCTTTACCTATCGTTGTAAACAGGTGCAGATACATATTTTTGCAAAGTGGAGCACACTCATTTTTTCATGGTGTCTATTCTGAACGGAGTCTGACGTTACCTCTCAGAGCTAGAAAATGTGACAAAAATTAATAAGGGGTCAAAATTTAGGCTTTCTATGCACTCTCTCGCCTGGTTAAAAAGACCTGTAAATATAGTGTGAGTTTTATGTGCACATTTTCCATTGTTGCTTTGATACTCGCTTCCCCACAGCATCTTTTAATTCAAACGAATTATGTCTCCCTAGACCAAAGCTACCAAGTAAAAATAAACCCTGGGTCCTTTCAAGTTCTGATGCACAACTATCATTGTTTAAAACTGTAAACCATCAGTTACGTAAATTGTATTGAACAATTTTTGCTAAACTAAAAGGAGGGGGAAAGCGATTTTTGGCACACGTTCATGGGGTGCCTGTTAGATAATATTCTTCTGTTGCTAGTTTCATATAGTAAATGGTGGTTGAATTTTACACAAGTTGAATTGTGTAAACTTTTACACAACCATAACATCAATATTTGGACATTTTTTACCTACAAATTCATTAAAGAAAACGTTAAAATGTTAGATTGGTAAGAGATGGAACAAAACATCAGGATTGGATGTGGAACATTTTAGTATTGAATAATATACAAGACAGGCCCAAGATTAAACATCAACTTTTCTATGAAAGAAAGACTCACGATTCATTCCCAGGGATACAACATCTTCTAAGAAAAATCTTATCAAGACAAATTTACCCTTATAACATTAATGTTATTATCTTCTTCATCTTCCTTATGCCTTATTCTTCCTTCTCATTATTCTTATATCACAGAAGAAATCTACCACTAACCTCTGTGACAAGCATGGTAAAAAGTTGAAATACTTCTGTGAGAATTGTGGCTGTGCTGCCTGCTCAGATTGTTCTGCTCTTGACCCCAGTCATAGAGGTCATTCATTCATCCGGTTGAAGGAAGCATCAAGAAGAATGAGCAGTTCCTTCGAAAATCTTACCAGAATAGTTGGAAATGTAGAAGAGAAATACACAACTGCAGTCCAACAAACTCAGCAGGTAAAGCAGGATCTTGACCAAGATACAGATGCAAAGATACAAGCCATAGATGAAGCAAAGAATGAACATATGCAGCATGTAGACAATATAGTTAGAGCTTACAAGCAACATGCCTATCGTTTGAAAGAGAAAAATGTGAGAGTAATTGAACAAATTGAAGAAAAGCTCCAAGTTGATCTAGCCAGCCTACGAAGTTCAAATGAACTAGCAAGCAATGTGATTGAATCTGGTTCTGATTCTGATATCATCTCCCTCTACCCATCATTGTCATCATCGCTACAACAACTTACTCAAGCGCAACCCACTGTCAAACTTGGTGAGATCAAGCTAGAGCATACTTCCATGGATTTGCCTTCACTAAAGCTGTTGCTATGTGATAAGTTACATATCACTATTGTATCTACCCAACACACTCAAGTAAGCCATCAAACCAGCAACTTATCACTGAAACCAGCAGGAGCAACACCCTTAGCAACAGTAAAATATTTGTCATCATCAGCAGCAACAACATCGACACAATCGTCAACAATTAAACCCTTGTCTGCTCAGGTTAATGCAGCAACAGCATCGAGACAAGATCCAAGTGTCAGCATATCAGGTACCCCGTCCGGCACTGATAAAAAGTGGAAAGAATGTGGACAAATCAAAACTCACCGAAAAGCCAAGTACCCAAGCGGTATTGCCATTAGTCCTATAAATGGGGACATTGTTTTGACCAGTGACTCACCTGTGACAGTGTTCTCTAGAAATAGAATTTTTTTTGTTTGGGATGGTAATGTTAAGCATATAATAAAAGGCTCTCCTTCTAATGTAGTTGACATTGCAATTACTCCCAGCAACCAATACATCATACCAGGTGAGTATGGTAAGAATGAATTCTACATATATGACAGTCAAGGTGTCCTAATCAAGACTATTGCCACATATGATATCAACAATAAGCCATCCAGACCTAGATCAGTTGCTGTGGATTCAATAGGTAGGATCATAGTAGGATTAGGTTACAGTAAGCGCAAAACTGTGTCCATTTATCAGCATGATGGGGCTCTGATATCCAAGTTTGAAACAACATCAACTCCATACAATCTAACATGTACACCAGATGATAAGCTTGTCATATCATTTGATGATGATACCCTGCGAGTAATGGATCAATCCGGTCTTAATGCTAGCATCATTCAACCCCCTCCTGGTATTCAATTATGGAGGCCTGTGTATGTATGCTGCAGCAAACAAGGGGAACTGTTTGTTGGCAACCAGGGTTATCCTGATTCGGTTGTGTACAGATATGTGCATACAAATGGAGAATACAAGCATCTAGACAGTATCCCAATGGAAAGCTACCCATGGGGTATTGCATTGTCTTTAGACGAACAGGAATTGTTTGTGGTTGAAAGTGTGTCACATGTAGTCAACATATTTAGATTAAAATAAAATAAAATCATTTGCAACATTGACAGTATTTATGTAAATCAGCAGGCAGGAGGGCCTAAAAAGGCAGCACAAAACGCAATATATATAATATACAACAACAATAGAAAACACATACCAACATTGATTTTTTAACACAACAAATGAGGACGCGGGGTGGGGGGGGGGGGAGATACAAGGCAGGAAGCAAGGGGAGCTAGATTTTAAGGTAAGGAGCCGCGTCCCAATGGGGCTCATTACGGGCGTTCCAGATTGTAAAGCTGCTGACGAGCGCGATCTTACTAATCTCCCGGACCAATTGCTTGGAGAATTTGGCTCCTGCAAATTTGAAGACATCGCGCAATCGCCCCACGTTCTCATTTGTAACCAGACCCCTGGGCCGAATTTCAAAACAGTTCAGGTAACATTTGAAACCTTTTTGGATGATACCAGACTGCAAAGTTTGGTATTTGGAAAATTTACGCTAGTGGGCGGTTTGGATGATTGTTTCTAGAGGAACGGTAAGCTCGAATGTATGAATGGACTTTTTTGGTTGTCAATGATGATAAGGTCAGGTTTTTGGGCAGTAGGCAGGATATTTGGTGGAAGAGTGCCACCCGTTATTGTGTATCCGGGGAGGTCGGCAAAAATAATACAATTGTCTTTGATGGCTTTAGACAGAACATTAATATGTGTGAGGATACTATTGTGCCGCCAGGTATACCTGCCCTGCTTTGCTGGAGAGACACACAGAGCGATTGTTCAAAACCAAAACATGGAGGAGGTTTGAGTGTTATGACATAACTTGCATTTCGCATTGACTCTTTTGCCCCACGTTCGGAGGTTAGGGAAGGTGGGCAGAAAGTCAATGCAGGATCTAACAGCAAAACTCAAGACCCCCCTGGGAAGGTTATTATAAATCATCGACTTCCAAGTAAGGTCGCTGGTTCTCGGCCTCAATAATGTTACCCTGAGCGACAAGAGGCTGAATATAATATCTCCATTCCCTCTGTTTCTCACACGTAAGTTCCCTTTTGATGTTTTCCTTGACAACCTTCCATTTGGGCTCAATTTCTTTAGTAGCAGAATCTTTGGTCGCGTTTTCACAGGCAGTGAGGTAGATGGCACTCCATCGTTTGCTCCCGAAAGACTTCATTTTTTGCTTCCAAGCGGACTCACGAGTGAGCTTACATTGGAGAGCGTGGATCACTCGATCGTTCATCTGCTTTCACGAGACATCTAGCATACGATAATGTATGGGCTTCTAAATAGATGTCGGAAAGTTTTGGGAGGGACAGCCCATCAGGGCTGTAAAGAACAGCTGGTATGTTGTTCAAACTTGTAATGAAATGCATTGGTGCGCGCATTATGTAATCGCTCATTTCTTCGCAACCAGTCAATCGAATCAGATAAAAGTGGTGCATATGATGCAAAATAAAATGAGCTATGTGCTGCTTTGTAAATTTTTTGATTCCAATGTCTATTTCTCGACTTATGTCAAAATTCATTCACCCGGTATTTTTTCTGGGACACCCTGTATGTGTCTACAGGTGGAGAATACAAGTATCTAGACCGCATTATTATTATTATTATTATTATTATTATTATTATTATTATTATTATTATTATTATTATTATTATTATTATTATTATTATTATTATTATTATTATTATTATTATTATTATGGTAGGCCTATCATTTAAAACAATATATAGATACCTTCACAATTAAAAGTAATAAAATTATATGAACATGTGGAGAGTTTAAGAAATTAATGAATGAAATATTATGGTACAATTTGAAACCCGGGTTTGAAATATTGCAATGTTTATTACCTTGTACAGAGGTACCCTTTAGAGTGACCAAACACTTGACAACTTCACAGTGCGGCCTCATATCCCAAAAATTTTGGCCACTCTTCTTCAATGGGTATCAACCCTATTATAGATAATGCATACTCTCTAAATGGGGGTAAGGTTGTTTTTTTACCATTTACCATATCTATTACTTTGTAAAGAGGATTAATGGGGTATCAACTCTGCATAATTCTCTCAAAAGTGATGGCATAGTCTCTAAATTCTCTCTGTTTTATTTTTAAAAGATTTTTAGATGACAAAATGCTTTAGACTAAATGTAAGTATTTTAGATTTAAAATTGTAAATGGAGGTGAGTGGACCATCTCAGGCCTCTGATCTCAAGCTATTCTCTGTGTACTCTGCTCTGTGTAGTCAGTGCTGGATCTTACTGATTATGACATACGCTGACCGCCACCCAACTCAGGTGAGTGGAACATCTCAGGCTTCTGATCTCAGGCTATTCTCTGTGTACTCTGCTCTATGTAGTCAGTGGTGGATCTTACTGATTATGGCATACGCTGACCGCCACCCACCTCAGGTGAGTGGAACATCTCAGGCCTCTGATCTCAGGCTATTCTCTGTGTACTCTGCTCTATGTAGTCAGTGGTGGATCTTACTGATTATGACATATATCACATCATTTATTGAGCGCTATATCAAAATATTACCACAGCGCTGTACAATAGCAAATAACATAGTTAAAAACACAATAATATAAAATTATACAGCAAAAATAAATATCACTTACATGTACAACAATAATTATTAAAAAGCAACATGATAAATCATCAATAGACCCTATCAGCAATTTTAAAATACCCAAAAGCAATTATAATGATAAAATAAATGTAGGCTAATACCAAGGATGCATATAAGGAACAAAACATTATTGAGATGGAAAAAGGTGAGTTTTTAACAATTTCTTGAAAATATTGATTGAGGGTGAAAGGCGGATATGGAGGGGGAGCAAGTTCCAAAGGCGTGGGGCAGCAACATTGTAGCCCGGGCATTGTAGGCGTGGTCCCTATTGACAGTCGAGTACGAGAAACTTGAAGTTGAAAATTACTACTAGAGCGCAAATTTTCCCTGCTTGCTTTGTACTGAATGAGTAATGAGGACAGGTAACCAGGTGTGAGATTGTTGATACCTTTGAAGGTCAAAAGCAGCACTTTGAAGATAACCCTCTCATTAACAGGCAACCAATGTAATTCTCTCCGCAGGGGTGCTGAGGACTGAAGTCTATTGCATCTCGAGCTGCCCTGTTTTGCAGTACTTGCAGCTTTTTTCTGTCCTTAGCTGAAATTCCAAACAACAGCGAGTTCGCATAATCCAGGCGGGATAGGATAAGCGAACGAACCAGGTGGTGGCAGCTTTCAACCGTGATATACCCAGCAAACACAAGAACGTTTTTTTTTACCTTGACCTTTATATAACCCGACATTTAAACGTTTTCTGACAACCTTTACTAACCTTTTGCGAATGATGCCGAAAACGTTTTGTGTTTGCTGGGATATCTCCTAATGCTATAGATGTTCCTCAAATGAAAGTTAACTGTTTTAACAACAGATTTCACATGGTCCTTCATTGACATAATTTGGTAAAATACTACACCCACATTTTTTATTGTAGAAGATGGGGTGATATTTATATCATCAATTTTGAGAGAGACATCTTGCAGCTTTTCAAGTTATGTGAGGATGCCACAACAAAAAACACAGTCTTAGAATTGTTAAGCTTGAGCATATTTATTATCATCCACTCATAAATGTCCTTAATACATGTCGACAATTTGGCTAATGCTAATTCGGCAGTTCCATCAGTTTTTGGATCAAATGCCAGATAAAGCTGAATGTCATCAGCATAAATGTGATAGGCAATGCCATGCTGACGAATGATTGCGCCAATATAATTGGTATATAACACAAAAAACGGCGGTCCGAGAACCGATCCTTGAGGTACTCCAAATTCCAGAGTATACTTGCCCGATGCTGTGCAGCATCACCGGATTCCTCAGCCTCCTCCGACACGGAGAGATCACCACTGATGGAAACACGAAAACTACGCCCCTGGAGGTAAGATTTAATCCACCTCAGTGCCATACCAGTTCAGGTCAGTGGAACATCTCAGGCCTCTGATCTCAAGCTATTCTTTTTACAGGCTTCTGATCTCAAGCTATTCTCTGTGTACTCTGCTCTATGTAGTCAGTGCTGGATCTTATACTGCTTATGACATACGCTGACCGCCACCCAACTCAGGTGGACCATATCTGCTTTAATTTCAATTTTCAAATTGTGTTCAATCGTTAATGTTTCAAACATTCAGATTTCTTTTACACAAGTGCAGTACAAATATGCTTATTAAATTTTCGATATATTCAAATCAATTTTATTTCTTTTAATTACTTGTGTTATAAATCGAGGGTTTGGTGCAAGAATGCCCTATCTGCAACAACTGTTCTATAGACAATTTGACCATTTCTGCATTCCATATTTAGCCTGAATCTCTCGGCCTTTCACTCGCAAATATGGCGGCTAAACATGGCGACTGCTCGTTCGTATACAACACAGTGCAACGGCCGTGTGTAGTATTCGCGACTGGAGGATATTGTACACATGACACCTGGCTGCTATTGCAGATAGGCCTTTCTTGAAATACACCCTCAAAATGATGGCCACTGATACAAGTGGGGACTTCTTTTGAGGTGTTTATACGATGTAAAGATATTGCATTCGTTCGATTCAGGCAAAACTCAAAAGGTTTATTTACAGTGTTACGAGTCGCGAAACACCTTTTCCCAAATTCACTTCAGAATGCACAACAAAATACACTGATTAAGTTAACAATATCTAAGTCTTTTATCAGAAGTAAAATATGATTTGACAATATTATACTGTGACTGAGGGAACACAAATACATATAATCAATACAATCAAATACACTGTTTAACTCTACTTAGCCAGAAGCCTTCTTCATGGTGATAATTGTAAAGTTCTATTTCTCAATGTTCTTGATGCATATCCTGATTCACTTGCTCTGCGAAGATCACTGTTCAGCGAAATCCACTGTACACTTACACTTATAATCCTCTGCGTAAAATCCTGTGCGCATAAAATCCTCGCTCAGAAATGGTGCTGCTTTCTTCACATTTTTCCAAACACTTAACTCCTTGCGCCGTTCTCTATCTCCAAAATGGTGCTATTTTCACCTTTCACACAATTTCGCCAGGAAACAGGCCGTTTCCACTTACTTTGACAGATGTGGTGTTTCATAAACCAGACTTCAGCAAGTCGACAGAAGAATGTAATGTCCTTTCTTGGAAGTGGTACGCCCTTTGACGTAAACTAGATCTTCTCCGACACCACTGGCAGGCAGTAGTACATTGACTACATAAAATATTTCCGGTTCACAATTTCCTTTCTTTGAAGGAATTGGACTGTAAGCACTTTAGCTAGCCCAGTACAACATTCAACTGTGAAGAATCATATGGAAAGGTTTCTATACAAAAACGATTCTCTTATCATGCGCACAGTTTCCACCTCGATACACCTGAGCACACATTTTCGTCCAAGAGCTCTCAAGCAAGCAGTGATTGTCTCCACTACAGTCTTAGATTACACTACACTGTTGAGTGCATAGCATCGAAGAGCTGTGGAACTTCTAGCTGAAAAATGGGCTTCTGTGATTGTGTTCCCATCATCCAATCAGAATTTTTTTTATCAAACGAAAGCTAACATCCCCCTAAAACACTTTTCGTCACTAGGTCAACAGATAACGCAATTTAATGTTATAGCAAGGCGAATGTGGTAAATCTGTTGAAAACTTCCTATCCAAGCACATTTTTTGACCAAAATGTAGGTTTTAAAAGTCAAAACCTCAAGTGTTCCTTACAATATTTGTCAAATTTTATGTCATTAAATGAAAAAGCACACTTATATTGTCCATATACTAGCGTCATTAGAATGAGAAATGGCCAATTCTCTTTAAATTGCAAATCTTGTGCAAAAAGTTACTATTTTCGCCTGTTTTGTCATTCGGTTGTAAATTCAATGAACTATGAATTTGCTAAAAGAGCACTTACAAAATGATATGTATGTTTACATTTTCTTATATGTGACATGTCATGTCAAAAGGAGACACTTTTGGGCAGGTTATGAATTTTGAGTTTTTTACATATCTTAAATATAGAGATATTTTGCTCCACAACGCCGTTTTCCCCAATGAAATCGGATATTCCTAAGCGAAGATATTGAGTTCGAAAGTTATGGTATTATAAAATTGGAAATTGAGATATCGGCTTTTAAAAATATTATTGACAATGTTGAGAGTAGGAATTAATTTGAAAAATGTCTCAAAAACTACAAGATGCCAGTTATATTCCGGTCTGAAAATATCAAACAATATTTTTAGCATTAATAACATCACAAATTCGCAACAGACCCAAATTGTGAAAAAATCACCCACCGGCAGATTTTTGGCTATTTCTCCATTTATGATCCAAAAGTGTCTCCTTTTGACATGACACGTCACATATATCAAGAACTGGAAAATCCCATTATTTCAATAGCCAATTGCTATTTTACAACACATGATGTGATATTGGAAATTCCCAAAAATAATTATAAACATTAACCTTTCCCATTACATCACTTCCTGTGGGTTTTTCCAGTTATGATGTCATTTTAACTTTACAATCTCAGGGAATTCCCATATGATCCAAAGTTAGATATGATTCAATTTTTTTTGATCAAGTTGATGACTGAGAGGGGAATCCCTAAAATGTCTCAAGAAATAGATTTTAATTGTAAACAAAGATAAATAATCCAATTAAATTACTCAGGTCAAATCACAATAGTTATAGCAGTTTATTAATAGAAATACATCATCAACTTTATTTTTTCCATAAAAAAAACATGGCTCTATCAAATTTAAAATCCCCGGTTAAAATGTTGTATTCAATCATTTCCAATCAAGGTTAAAGGGCCAATTTTTAAGGTGTTATTGTTTGATAAAACAATCAAATAGTTGTTTATTTTTCTGCCATCTGAGAAGGCCTAGACATGGTGGTGATAGGTTTGTCTTGTCTATCATGTCTATTAGAGGAAATAAAATAAAAACTAGTATTACCCTGTGAAGTATTCTGAATAAAGTGATAAGATAAGGTGTATTAAAAGAACTCATTCAATTGCATAAACAATGTTTTGGTTCATTATTTTCTTCAATTAAAAAATGAAGTTTAGTAGTAATTATTACATCTTTATGTCAAAAAAGACATAATCATGACTATGTAGAGGTCACCTGCAAACCCCGATAAACGTCATTTCCAAACTTTTTGCGTTAAGGCTACTAGCATGACTAGTACTAACATCTGCCCTATAATGCTATCTTTAAATTGACACCATGTTTTAACACATTAAAAGTACAATTTTAAACTATGATCAAAGGTAGCACATATTTATATGTTCAATTTTCAATTGATCGTCGGCTTTTCATTCCAGCTAGTACATATCATATATTTATAAAATTCATTTCGAGGACTGTCAAATATCAAACATGTAAAAAATATCAAATTTTAATAATTTGTCTTTTTTTGGTATCATATCGCGAATTTAAAAACAATTATATCAGAAGGACATTCTTCGTATTCAGAATGCAATTCGATATGTCTGATGTGCTCTTATGTCCCACAAAAAATACTGTCCAAATGCTTATACCAGAGCCCTTAATAAAGTCATTTCTTTCTGACGAAACAAGTCTGAATACGACTTGAGACTACATGCGACACAGATTTGATCCCGGATTTGATATTTTAAACAGTATCGGAGATCGAGAATATGCAACTTTAATACTTATTAAAGTTTAAGGATCTAACACAACCAAGTGAGATATTGGTCAACTTTAACCTTACGAACTGTCAATATGTGCATAATATTTGTTATCATCGAAAGTCATTATAGATTATGATTCTATGCTATTTTATTATGATTCCATGCTATTTTAAAACACTCGTAATGGCAAGAGGTGTTTTAATTAGAGAAAATAATTGATTTGTTTAATTATACCTGTAGGTTTAATAGAGTCCTATAATTTAATCTTTTTTAATATCTGCATGAATGTTGTTATAACTGAAATGTAGATTGGTTAATACCTTGATCTTGTTTTTTCATAAAAGGGAGTATTAATTTATTATAATAGCATTACTGCACTTGTTTATTAACCTATTAGAAGGCCTGTAGTTAACGCCCAATTATAAGATAACACATAAGCCAAATGTTGGGGCAACATGGCGGAAGCCAGTTCCCTGGCATCAATGATAGACAAACATTTTCTAGAGTGTGTAATATGTTCAGACACTTTCAATGATCCAAGAGCTTTGCCATGTATGCATCCATTCTGTTGTGAGTGTTTGGAACGTTGGGCCAAATCATGCAGTGATGATAATAGCATTGTGAGTTGTCCTCTCTGCAAAGACATCTACCGGATTCCAGAAGAGGAAGGAATAAAAGGTTTTCCTGTTCATTTTCTTGTGATTAATTTACAAGACACTGTAGATAAAGCAAAGCAGGTATGTTGTGTACTTTACCCATTGTTGTAAGCAGGCACTGATCCAGTTCTTTGAAAGGGGGAAGCACACTAAATATTATTTCATGGTGTCAAGGGACACAAAATTTAGGTTATTTTTTATGTTCTCTCTTTTCCCCCTGTATCCCCCTGGATTCAAGGGCCTATAAATGTAGTTTGACATTTATGTGCACATTTTCCATTGTAGCTTTGTTACCTGCTTCCCCACAGTATGTCTTTTGTCTTTTAATTCAAATGAATCGCTTCGTTTAGGCCTGGGAGGGCACTCAAATTTTTGGGTAGGGGTGTGCCACCGCCAGTTTTGAACTGAGGTCTAAGGAACTGATCAGACGGCCAAAAAAAAGGGGGTCTAGGGAACTGATCAGCACCTGTTAAATAGGCTCATATAGTAAATGGTGGTTGAGAATAATTTTACAAAAGTTAGATGGGACACTAAATCATCGGGATTGGGATGTGGAACATTTGTATTGAAGAATATTCAAGACAGACCCAAGATTAAATATCAACTTTTCAAGATTGAATCCCAGGGATTCAATACAACATTGTCCAAGAAAAATCTCACCAAAAACATTTGCCCTTATTATCTTCTTAACCTTCCTTATGACTTCTTCCTTCTCCTCATTCTTATACCACAGAAGGAATCTACCACTGACCTCTGTGACAAGCATGGTAAAAAGTTAAAGTACTTCTGTGAAAATTGTGGCTGTGCTGCCTGCTCAGATTGTTCTGCTCTTGACCCCAGTCATAGAGGTCATTCACTCATCCGGCTGAAGGATGCATCAAAAAGACTGAGTAGTGCCTTGGAAAATCTTACCAGAATAGTTGGAAATGTAGAAGAGAAATACACAACTGCAATCCAACAAACTCAGCAGGTAAAGCAGAATCTTGACCAAGATACAGATGCAAAGATACAGGCCATAGAAGAAGCAAGGAATGAACATATGCAGCAAATAAACAATGAAGTTGTAGCTTACAAACAAGATGCCTATTTTACAAAGGAGACAAATGTGAGAGAAATTAAACAGATTGAGGAAAAGCTCCAAGTTGATCAAGCCATCCTAAGAAGTTCATATGAACAAGCAAGCAATTTGATTGAGTCTGGCTCTGATTCTGACATTATCTCCCTCTACCCAGCATTGTCATCATCACTACAACAACTTACTCACGCACAACCAACTCCAGTAGATAGAAAACTTGGTGAGATCCAACTAGAGCCCCTTCAACCTACTTTCACGGATTTGCCTTCTTTGGAGCAGTTGCTATGTGATATCACTTTTGCACCTACCCACTACACTCAAGTAAGCCATCAAACCAGCAACTTATTGGCTAAGCCACCAGCAACAGCAACAGCATCAACACAAGATCCAAGTTTCGGCTTATTTTCAAGGTCCCGATCTGAGCCAAGTACACTGCCTAGCACCCAGCCCAGCACCAAGTCTAGCATCAAGCCGAGCACCCCATCAGGCATCCAGCAAAGCACCCAGTCTAGGACCAGCGCTGATAAAAAATGGAAAGAAAGTGGACAAATCAAAACTCCCCGAAAAGCCCAGTATCCAAGCGGTATTGCCATTCGTCCTAATGGGGACATTGTTTTGACCAGTGACTCACCTGTGACAGTGTTCTCTAGGAATAGAAATTTTCTAGCTTGGAATGGTAATTTTAAGCATATAATTAAAGGCTCTCCTTCTAATGTAGTTGACATTGCCATTACTCCCAGTAACCAATACATTATACCTGGTGAGTATAGTAAGAATGAATTCCACATATATGACAGTCAAGGTGTCCTAGTCAGTACTACTCCCACATATGATATCAACAATAAGCCATCCAGACCTAGATCAGTTGCTGTAGATTCCATGGGTAGGATCATAGTAGGATTAGGTTGTAATGGTCACAAGACCGTGTCCATTCATCAGCCTGATGGGACTCTGATATCCAAGTTTGAAACAACATTATTTCCACTCTACCTAACCTGTACGCCAGATGATAAACTTATCATATCATTTGATGACTATAATGACTATACCCTGCAAGTAATGGATCAATCAGGTCACAATGCTAGCATCATCCAGCCCCCTCCTGGTTTTCAATCATGGCAGCCTATGTATGTGTGCTGCAGTAAACAAGGGGAACTGTTTGTTGGTAACCGGTGTAGGGGCTGGTGGTATAACCCTGATGGTCTGTATAGATATGTGTGTATAAACAGAGAATACAAGTACCTAGACTGCATCACTAGGATGAGCAACATTCCATATGGTATTGCATTGTCTGCAGATGAAGAAGAATTGTTTGTGGTTGATTCCCAGTCAAATATGGTCAAAATATTTAGATAAAAAGGTCATTCGCTATATTCTACTGTTTCTTTATGTATATTATGTTGTTGAAACTGGTTTGGGAAATAGCTACTTGCCTATTATTATTATTATTATTATTATTGTTATTGTTATTGTTATTGTTATTGTTATTGTTATTGTTATTATTATTATTATTATTATTATTATTATTATTATTATTATTATTATTATATTGTACAAGTACAATGTTAATGTATAATGTGAAACTAAAACACAAGAAAATTTAATAATAACAATAATAAAAACAACAATAACAACACCACCACCACCAACAACAACAACAACAACAATTAGTAAATACACTTGATTCTGAGTTTCCCGTCACCACGCCTGAATTTGAAATTCAACTTATTGCTCTTTTTCAACAATTAAAATGAATACAATCTGAACTTGCTTCACATACTATACCTGTTGGTAAAATCCAATCCTTAATTTTGTCGCTCAGATGACATACCGGTGTAGCAGCCTATATTTTAACTAACTTTTAAGACATGCATGTCATTGATTAATTAGGTATGAAATTCGGATTAGGATGTATAGGTGCGCTATGCGCTCTGTAGCCATGGCGCCTATGTTCAAGGGTACAGGGTGTATCAAAATGATTGGTACCCATCAATTTTAATCTTCATTGGAAAGCCTGTCTCTTCCAAATACAACAGTGGATACTCTTGAAATGTTCAGAATGTATAGTTTATGACTTGTTTTACAATTAATCTGCAAATTATTTTGATCTTATGTTGAATTTTGATGTGTCAGACTCATCCATTATCAATGAAACTTGATGGGTACCAATCATTTTGATACAGCTTGTATTAGGTTTGGCAGACAACGGTGGCCGATCATTTAAAAGGGGTGAAGGACCCTTGCACAGTAGGTCAATAGGTCAAACTAAGTGACATATGCTGAAGTCAGTCAAGCGTGGTGGAGGAAAAGCAAGCAAAGTTTTCTACACTATTTCAATGCAAAGGCATGCTCTGAGACATGAAAACTTGTCTCTGAAACACAATTTCATCATTAAAATCTTAAATTAATATAGTCACTTTTTTGTACTTGGTGCACCAAACCCTCTATCTTTTTAACCAAATATCCCACAGAGTCGTGCGATATGTCAAACTTTTCCTCTGGTCATAAGGTTAGATTAGGTTATAAATCTTTGCAACTGGACTTACTGTTTTTGTTGACTACAGTATCACGTCATATCTCTGACGCTTCATCAGGCCTAGTGCTGTGAATTGGCTCTGTGTTATTGACCTGTGACGTCACAGTGGTAGGTGTGACGTCACACTGGAGTCGCCGAGGAATTTTCCTGATGGTTGGTTCGTAGCTGTGAGACAAGTTGTGGCGTAGTCGGCGATCATTGGTTAATGAGATATAGTCACTTTTTTCTACTTTGTGCATTTAATCCTCTATCTTGTTAACCAAAATATACCACAGAGTCGTGCGATATGTCAAACTTTTCCTCTGGTCATAAGGAACAAAAAAGTCAGTGGTCGCGCATCTGTACGATCATTGGTTAATGAGATATAGTTACTTTTTTGTACTTTGTGCAATTAACCCTCTATCTTTTTAACCAAATATCCCAGAGTCGTACGATATGTCAAACTTATACCTCTGGTACGTGAAGACGGCCCGATTGGCGCGAGATTCATATTGGTGCGTATGCACCAAATATGTATCTTGTAAGTTTTGCCTTGCCTTGCTTCGTAATCCTGTTTGGGCTGGACACAAAAAAAATTGGTTCCACTTTGCCCCGGTCTCCCCTAGGCATATTCGTCTCAGGTTAAGCTTACTGATATACAGGGATTGAATACGAGTGTCACGGCCCTGGTTAGTGTGCATTCAAATCAGGGGTCCCTGTTTCAAATCCACCTTACTTAGCCGTCGGAAATGATTGCAAATTACACATTTGTAATCATTTTGACCACAAAATATGATGTGAAAACACAGGTAAGCAATGAGAACAAGTCCTCAAACATGTTTGTAGCTTACTACAACCTGAGACTAGTCTCAGCTGCAACTGTGCAAATATCCACAAAAGTGTTCATTATAAATTTATTTTGATAAATTGTCACATTTTATGCCATGTATTAAAATCTAATATCCTTAACACTAACCAGTGGATTTGCGAACAATTTGTCGACATAAATTACCTTCGCGGAGAAACGGTGGCCCAAAATGGGTTATATTTGGTAATATGCAGACGAATGGTCAAATTAATAGAAAAATACCTGTGATCAATTTATCGATTGTACACATTGTCGCACTCCGAGTGACGTATGGTATATTTGCAACCCTGTGGTGGATTTGCGAACAATTTGTCGACATAAATGACATTCGCAGAGAACCGGTGGCCCAAAATGCGTTATTTTTGGTAATATGCAGACAAATGGCCAAATTAATAGAAAAATACCTGTGATGGACTGATAAATGTATCTGTACACATTGTCGCACTCCGAGTGACGTATGGTATATTTGCAACCCTACTGTGGATTTGTGAACAATTTGTCGACATAAATGACGTTCGCGGAGAAACGGTGGCCCAAAATGCATTATTTTTGGTAATATGCAGACAAATGGCCAAATTAATAGAAAAATACCTGTGATGGACTGATAAATGTATCTGTACACATTGTCGCACTCCGAGTGACGTATGGTATATTTGCAACCCTGTGGTGGATTTGCGAACAATTTGTCGACATAAATGACGTTCGCGGAGAAACGGTGGCCCAAAATGCGTTATTTTTGGTAATATGCAGACAAATGGCCAAATTAATAGAAAAATACCTGTGATGGGCTGATAAATGTATCTGTACACATTGTCGCACTCCGAGTGACGTATGGTATATTTGCAACCCTACGGTGGATTTGTGAACAATTTGTCGACATAAATGACGTTCGCGGAGAAACGGTGGCCCAAAATGCATTATTTTTGGTAATATGCAGACAAATGGCCAAATTAATAGAAAAATACCTGTGATGGACTGATAAATGTATCTGTACACATTGTCGCACTCCGAGTGACGTATGGTATATTTGCAACCCTGTGGTGGATTTGCGAACAATTTGTCGACATAAATGATGTTCGCGGAGAAACGGTGGCCCAAAATGCGTTATTTTTTGGTAATATGCAGACGAATGGCCAAATTAATAGAAAAATACCTGTGATAAATTTATCTGTACACATTGTCGCTCTCCGAGTGACGTATGGTAAATTTGCAACCCTACTATGGATTTGCAAACAATTTGTCGACATACGACGTAAATGACACTTGCGGAGAAAAAAAATGGGTTTTTTGCCTAGGCCTGTCCTCCATGCTAGGTATGATCATCAAATTTCAAAGTAGCCTTTTTAGTACTTTTTTGGTCCTGGTGACAACCCTGCAAGTAGGATATTTCACATTGAAATTGTTTTGTTTAGAAAGGTGATTATTTAACTTAAAAATGAGGGTCAACCATGTCTGTAGGAAAAAAATTAGCAAAGCTATGGGCAAATGTATTTTTCCAAATTCTGTGACCATCATTGACGGTACCTTACAATGAATTACTGTACAAAAAAGCAAGTACCCATTATGCAAAATTTTTCAGCACAGCAATCAAATTTACAGAAAAGAGATTTTATTTGAAAAAATCTTACTATCACTGTATGATAACTTCTGTATCAAGGTGTACCAATTGACACTTTTTGACTTTCAACCTGAAGTTTCTGGTGTCCAAATATCAATTTTTTTTGTATTTCCTACACAGTTATTAAGCTATTTCTGTGGTCACAAGTTGGGAGTTGAAGGAGGCCCTTTATTATCTATACGTATCCGGGGCACATGATACGTGATTATAGCCTAGTTTCCTTGTGTGTAGCCTTTTTCACTCTGTACGAAGGCTACAGCATCAATGTATTGAAAAATACAGGGTCCATCGATCATGTCAGTAAATGAATATTTTGTTTTGGGACTGATTATTCGGACTACCACCCGGCATGCAGGTATTCCTGCATTAAATACATCAGAATTATAACCTTTGCAAGATGGCTTAAAGCTATTTTCAAGTATCTCTTATAAGCTAATAACAAATGGTGCCCGCTGGAATCTCTTGAGGCATTGTCTTTTTTAAAGACATTTCTTGTTTTAAATTTGTTTATCATTATGTACATTAAACATTTTTCATTTATTTTATGATTTTTGTAAATTAAGTTTTCATTCTTGTAGTTTTAATTAATTAATTAATTAATTAAATAATTAATCAATCCCCTTTATTATTACAGCGCTCTCTAAAAAAAGTTGGACGAAGTTATTTCCCGAGTCGGGTCGAGGTGTGTTTTTAGCTGTTATTGGCCCCGTTACAGAAAAAAGTGCACAAAATATATTTCTAGGCCTAATGTATACATTTTCACATAAAAACAAATAGTTAAAGTGGATGTGAAAAAAAAAAATTACCGAAATTACACTACCGGGAATCGACCACGGGCCTCCCGCGTGTCAGGCGAGAACGCTACCACTAAACCACGAGAACAGCTGAACAAATACGGGAATTTTAAAAATGATATATTCAAGTCAAATAATTGCAGTCTCTTCAGCAGCGTTTGGTTCCGCTATTTCCAGCCACGATATACAAAGTCACACGTATCATTATACAAATTAGAATGAGGCGATTTAGAGGGGTGAAACCCCTGATTCCTAAAACGCCGTCTGATGGCGAAAATGCGACCCTTTTCCCACGTGTTTATTACAGGTATACGTAGCTCCTATACCCGCTCCTATATAGGCCTACCTGAGTGGGTCCCCAGGGGCAAATAGTAATATTTTAAACAATGGTGTGAAGTCACGGCTTCTTAAAAAAAATTAAAATTGGCCCTCAAGCTCATAATAATAGTCCAATACAAGAATGAACTGCAGAAATTCATACTTTAATATTCTATCTTCATGACCGATTATTTGGGGAAATTACCGTCCCGTCATACTGCAGTTACTGTCCGTTTTCCTATACACAATACACAGAGCTCTCACAATTGACGCGTGACCTCCACAAGTATGTTAGAAGTATAGGCATTTGCCTAGTTAACGTCACTGTGTGAAAAATAACCGGCCAATATTTTAAGTAGCCTATTCTCTGAAATTCTAGAAAATATAGTTTTGTAACATGTCCTAAATTTTTAGCTAATTTAGGTGTTTGGAAATATTCACACTTTGGTGTTTTAGTGTATGTTATAGATAATAGGACATTGCCTAATTATCGTCACTGTGTGAAAAATAACCGGCCAATATTTAAAGTATTCTCTGAAATTCTAGAAAATATAGTTTTGTAACATGTCCTAAATTGTTAGCTAATTTAGGTGTTTAGAAATATTCGCACTTTTGTGTTATGTAAACGACAGATAACACCAAAAAATATGAAGAAATTATTTCCAAACCGTGTTAAGTCTGCAAACCACTATGCATCTCATTTTCAAGAACGCTGGTTAACAATAAGCAGACCATTGTCTCATTTCGTAAACAAAAGCCCACACAGAATTGTAACTGAAATTATAATACCAGCTCATTGCTCATTGCACAGGTAAAAGAGAAACATGTGTTGTGTGGCTTTAACCAGAGAAGATCTGATTTAATCAGTTGAGCTGTTTTCAATGAGTGTTATCTTAGTTTAATAGCTTTTAATGGGGTTTAAGTCCTGTAAAGGTCTTGGTGAATTCTACTGTAGACATGACTGCATCATGTTATTTTGCTATTTGATGACAAAATCAGCGGGACAAAAATACGTACCGAGGAAAAAATATGACAGGGCTCACCGACTTGGAGATTTGCTGGCTAGCGCCTATTGGCCGTTGCCGGCGGGGTGGAATAGCTTCGAGCTTGATTGAGGAGCATTGACCGTTTTTCGGCAATATGTCAATGGGCTTTTCAAAATTTTCACTTCGATTAGGATCACGTGCCCATAAGCTTGTTTAATGCGTTTACCTTTCTCATTTTGAGCCATGTTTGATGATCAATTTCAATGTATTTTACCCGAAATGAGCTTTTCCTCGGTGACAATGGTGACACTATAGTTCTGTCCTCTTTATCATCATCTGTTTTGTGCCTTTATAATTGCTAACAAGTATTTAAACACCCCTCTGCATCCAAGCTCTCTTTACAAGATATGAATGAAGCTGTGCATATTTGTCGGATTTTTTCGAGTTACGAATATACCGTATACGACACACTTCTTTCATCATCATGATCATAACATTTGGTTTGGTCATTTTCCATGCACAAAAGTGAGATTTGCGGAATAATTATGCAACACCAGAGGTGTGTATAATATTATTGCTCGTATGTTTTATCATTATTATCGAAATAACATGAATTCAAATAACTGCATACTTCCCCAAATATAATGTACAGAAATGTCAACGCTTGGCATTCTGGAAACCTTTCAATTTCGAAGCGTTATACAAGACAAAAAGCAGCAGAATATGATAGCGATCAATACCCACCCAGTGGTCACTATAACCAAAGATACTGAAACCATAAAAATATAAAACGTAAGTAATTTTGTTTATTTTTTAAATTTTCATGGTAATCATGGTAATAATTACAATCGTTAATTTTAAAGTTCTATCTTCATACATATTAAAATTATATTTTATGATGTTATAACGAAACGTTAAAATTTCCCTTTATATTCAACCAATTCATTAAAAAAGTTTATGATAAATATCAATGAAGTAAAAGTTTAATATCAAAAAAGTAACCATAAAAATGTAAAAGCTTAGGAAGTTTTATTTCATTGCACGTGCAATCGAAAATGATCATGATGATATTTATGAATTGATAACGAAACATTTTACTCACTGTAATTGACGATGATTAACCAATGATTCTGTTAAAAGTTTTTGAGTGATCGAACAATTCCTGACTGCGAAGTTTCTTTTTGTAAACCCCATCGTGTTGCAACAGGGGATGGTCGTTACGATGTTGTGAATGTGTTTTTCAAATGATCGTTTCATATGAAATTGACAACATTAGGAAACGAATTTGGAGAAAACCTTCTGTTAATAAAATACTATGCTGAGCCACCAGCCCGGGTGACTCACGCCCCAGTAATTTCAGATGATTGAGCTCAGTAATACATCAAAGAATGTTTTCTGAAAACAAATAGATAATCAGCTTATCGGATTAAAAGCTTAGAAGGAAGGTATTGCTGCTCAGCGAGTGTTTGTAATTATCAGAAGGTTTTCTCTAAATTCATTCTCTAATGAATACATCATGATTATTATTTTCACTAAAATGTTACTTGCCGACGCATTTTCTGTTTATGTATGAAATAGGGTTGGAAAAGTAATCAAATACCCGTGCAAATACCCTGAAAATTTTGACCCGTTTTCCATTTTTCAAGTGGAACTTGAAGCCCTGGATCCTCCTCTCTCGAGGCCCCCGGGCAACTTTGCTGACAGGGCCTGTTCCCTTAAATCCGCCTCTGATCTTCTGAAGATAGCATTTAGAGCCTACGAAAAAAACAATTAAGCTGTTCAAAACCTCTTTTCGTATATTATTGCCGTTTTAAATTTTGATAAACTTCGTCATCTTAGCATTTCTTAATAGCTTTGCATTCGGCCTATTGGCTTTTTCTAATTGCCCGATCAAAATGATAAATGTAGAAATTATCTTTTGTCTATAATTGATACCTTCAGCAGATAGTCAAAAAAATCACCAAACATAAAAAAAAATATACGAAAAGAGGTTTTTGTTTTCTGTAGGCTCTAATTGCTATCTTCAGAAGATAGCAAGCAAAGCTAAAAACTTGAACAATAATAAAATTAGAAGAAAAAAACAAAAACATTGCCTAACACGCGGTTTAGCTGGGCGCGCTCTTAATAAAAAAATAGCCAATATGCCGAATGCAGAGCTATAAAGAAATGCTAAAATGACGAAGCTTATCAAAATTTAAAACGGCAATTATATAGCAAAGACTATCAAGAACGAGAAAGAAAAAAAAATAAAGAAAAAAAATGCACAACATGACTGATATTTTAAAAAGAGATGATGATTCAGTACGGCTCACGGCTATAGGGGAGAGCGGGGAGTGTTCGCCCTAGGGGCAGGTTCGCCCACCCCTTGTTTCTCAGCACTACGGCTATCGGGGGATTTGTTGATGGCAAAATTAGGTGACATAGGTCATAATAAACTTCTCATATTAGCAACTCGACATATAGGGACGTGTTCATCGAACTGCAGCCAAAACAAAAAAATTACACCAAAACGTAATTTTTTCTTGCATTAATAATCTTGTATTATCATTGATACATAAATACAGATGGTTTTAATGGAAATCTGTATTGGGAACATATGGGATTTGTCAAAGATTTAATGCAGTTATAAACTCCTTATTCGATTTGTATTTTGCATAGGCTACGCTGAGGAAAAGACAAAAATGTGCACAAGGGCACGTTCGCCCTTTGAGGATGGGGCATGTTCGCCCTATATCTTCCCCGGGCGGACTTACCCCCCAAACTGGAGGGCGGACCTGCCCCATCAGCGTATTATGCAAAATATTTATAATTATACCATTAAACAAGGTAAAACTACTGAAAAGCATGTTTTTTAAAGTTATGTGGTATCAGTATTACTCATACCACCGTTTATGTCCTAATCCACAATCTCCCCAAAGTTGTAAACATGATACGTTTAAGCTCACTTTGGACCTCTACATTTTACCCTGACCCGACCCCTGCAACAAATTTAGTGACTCCCCAGAAGAGAATGAATGCCCTGTATACACTTGCTAAATTTTTGCATTTAATATGTTATTGTTATGCAATGTTTAAAGCTTTTTTGTGATTAGGGTGAACTTACCCCACCATATGGGCGAACCTGCCCCAATATGGGGCAAGTTCGCCACTTTGAAAAACTTTTTTGTTTGCTCTATCCTGATGCTATTGTAAGGCCTATAGTTCTGGGATTGTGGCCGTATTATAGCTAAGACATAGGGCTTTCACATGGGCTAATCAGGTTACCCCTAACCTTAAAATTGACATCGCTAGGCTGGTCAGAAAAATATAGGGCGAACACTCCCCGCTCTCCCCTACTAATTCACCGATCAAAATTATAAATGTAGAAATTATCTTTTGTCTTATAATTGCTATCTTCAGTAGATAGTAAAAAAAATCTTCAAACATAAAAAATTAAATCTCAGTATAGAAGGAGCCAAAGTCAAGTAATTTTCTGTATCGAAACAGCTCGTAACAAGGGCAAAATGATATCAATGGATACAGCGGTTTAAAGATGTATATGAAAAGAGGTTTTGAACAGATTGATTATTATTTTTTGTAGGCTCTAAATGCTATCTTCAAAAGATAACAAGCAAGGCAAAAAACTTGAACAATAATAATATTTACAAAAAAACATTGCCTAACACGCGGTCTACCTGGGCGCGCTCTTAGGCAGAATGCAAAGCTGTAGAGAAATACTATAAATAAACTAAATATAAACCCGACGCACATGCTATCTTCAGTATAGATAGTCAAAACAATCATCAAACATAAAAACAATATACGAAACGAGGTTTTGAACAAATTAATTATTGTTTCGTAGGATACTGTCTTCAGAAGATAGCAAGCAAAGCAAAAAGCATGAAAAATGATAATATTACAAAAAAAAAACATTGCCTAACACGCGTTCTAGCTGGGCGCGCTCTTAGAAAAAAAAAAGGCCGATAGGCCGAAGGCAAAGCTATAAACAAATGATAAAATGACGAAGCTTATCAAAATTTAAAACGGCATTTATATTTCAAAGATTATCAGGAACGTGAAGGGGGGAAAAAAGAAACAAAAATGCACAACATGACTGATATTTTTTCAAAATATATAGATGATGAATCAGTACGGCTCGCGGCTATACTAATTGACAGATCAAAATGATAAATGTAGAAATGATCTTTTGTGTTATATTAACCCGCCGTAATTGCCATCTTCAGTAGATAGTAAAAAAAATCAACAAACAGAAAAAAAAATACGAAAAGAGGTTTTGAACAGTTACTAGTTTTTTTTCGTCGGTTCTAAATATGTTATCTTCAGTAATTTGCAAGCAAAGCAAAAAAACATGAAAAATAGTAATATTCCAAAAAAACATTGCCTAGCATCCTTTTCTAGCTGGGCGGGCACTTAGAAAAAAAAGCCAATAGGCCGAATGCAAAACTATAAAGAAATGCTAAAATTACGAAGCTTCATCAAAATTAAGTAAAACGGCACTTATATGGCAAAGATTATCAGGAACATGAAAGGAAAAAAATCAAGAACATGAAAAAATCAAGAAACAAAAATGCACAACATCACTGATATTTTAAAAAGAGATGATGGTTCAGTACGGCTCACGGCTATACTAATTGACCGATCAAAATGATAAATGTAGAAATTATCTTTTGTCCTATATAAACCCCCCGTAATTGCTTTCTTCAGTAGATAATCCCTAAAAAACATCAAACATAAAAATAATATACGAAAAGAGGTTTTGAACAGTTACTAGATTTTTTTCTGTAGGACGCTCTCTTGAAAAGATAGCAAGCAAAGCAAAAAACATAAAAAAATAATAATATTCCAAAAAAACATTGCCTAACACGTTGTCTAGCTGGACGCGCACTTATATAGTCGTGAGCCGTACTGAATCATCATCTCTTTTTAAGATATCACTCATGTTGTGCATTTTTCGTTTCTTGATTTTTTTCCTTCGCGTTCCTGATAATCTTTGCTATGTAAGTGCTGTTTTAAATTTTGATATGCTTCGTCATTTTAGTATTTCTTTATAGGTTTGCATTCGGCTTATTGGCTTTTTTTTCTAAGAGCGCGCCCAGCTACACCGCGTGTTAGGCAATGTTTTCTTCGAATATTATTATTTTTCATGTTTTAGCTTTGCTTGCTATCTTCTGAAGATAGCATTTACAGCCTAAAAACAAATTAATCTGTTCAAAGCCTCTTTTTTCATTTTTTTGTTATGTTTGATGATTTTTTTACTATCTACTGAAGATAGCAATTATAAGACAACATATAATTTCTACATTTATCATTTTGATCGGTGAATTAGTATAGCCGCGAACCGTACTGAATCATCATCTCTTTTTAAAATATCAGTCATGTTGTGCATTTTGTTTCTTGGTTTTTATCCCTTCACATTCCTGATAATCTTTGCTAAATTATAAGTGTTGTTTTAAAATGTGATAAGCTTCGTCATTTTAGCATTTCTTTATAGCTTTTCATTCGGCCTAGTTGTTGCTTTTTTTTTCTAAGAGCGCGCCCAGCTAGCACCCGTGTTAGGCAATGTTTTTTTGGAATATTTTTATTTCATGCTTTTTGCTGTGCTTGCTATCTTCTGAAGATAGCAATTAGAGCCTACGGGAAAAATTAATCTGTTCAGAACCTCTTTTCGTATATCTGATATCATGATGAGCCTGAAGTGCTATTTTCAGTAGATAGCCAAACAAACGTGAAATATAAAAATATGCCAAAAGTCTTTCCCAACATAAGTTCAGCGAGCGCCTTGCAGAAATATAGTCATTAGGCCTAATGCTGTGCTATACCATAAATCATACCGTATTACAGTAAAAATTCCTATTTGTTTTAGATGTATAAAGCATATTATCGTTGATCGTTCCCTTAAATCATCATACCATAGATATTAGTACAGGTATTAAGAGTGCCGTGGAAAGAAAATTTAGATGAACGACAAAACGATCATTTACAGCTGTCGGTGAAAATGGTAAGCCGGTTAAGGGATGGGGTATGAACGTTTGGACAGTATTTATTGTGGGACATTAGAGCACATCAGACATATCGAATTGTATTCTAAATACGAAGAATGTCCTTCTGATATCAAATAATTTTGATTTTTTTTGAAATTCGCAATGTAATACACATTTTATGGCAAATGATTAAAATTGATATTTTTTAATATTTAACAGTACTCGAAGTAAACTTTATAAATCTGATGATTTATACTTATAGTGTATGTAGGTGGGATGAAAAGCCGACGATCAATTAAAAATTTTGACCTTTCGTATTGAAGATATGGATTTTTTTCCCAAAACACCAAAAAAAAGTAGGTCTTTTTAATAATTTGTCATAAAATTTGTATTATATAATTTGTCATAAAATTTGTATTAGGCCTATATATCAAAAATGTGAAAAATATCAAATTTTAATAATTTGTCATAAAATTTGTATTATATCGTGAATTAAAAAAATCAAAAATTATTTGATATCAGAAAGACATTCTTGCGTACTCAGAATGCAATTCGATATGTCTGATGTGCTCTCATGTCCCACAAAAAATACTGTCGAAACGCTCAAAACGCTCATTCCAGATCCCTTAAGATCATATTCCGATGTTATTGAATAAGCCGTGTGTGAAATGCTTTCCAGAAACGAAAAGCAGAAGTCCACGGCACTTTTTATATCTTATGACAAAGGGTTATGTATATAGTGATGTAATATATTCAAAGCCAGATATATTTATAATTGAAATATTTACAGCTATTTACTATTTTCTTGTTATTGTTCTACAGGAAATAATATCACTGATGCTTTCTCCTGCTTCCTTACATTTGTATATAGTTCTACGTGCTCTCATTACATCCCAGCAAACACAAAACGTGGACGACATTGTTCGCAAAAGGTTAGACAAGGCTGCCAAAACCGTTTAAATGTCGGGTTATATGAAGGGTATGTAAAGGGTATAAAACATTTTCATAACATTTAAAAATATTTTCTGATAATTCACTGCAAATATTCTGACATAATGTTATTTAAATATTGACAAAATATTTGGCAAAATATGTTTGCAAGAAATTGCAAGAAATATTTTGCAATAACATTTTGACAACATTTGAAAATGTTGTTTTTGTGTGTTTTCATACAAAACGTTTTAGGTTATTACCAAAATCAAATCCTAATATATAACCTGTTTAAAACGTTTTGTGTTTGCTGGGGTGTTACTATCTTATTCAATGGTCTGGAGAGGATTTCCTAAATAATATCGTGGCAATTCGTTAACATATTTACCACACCACCTCAATGCCTTCGGCAAAATATTTCCCTAAAATATCGCAAAGTAGTTTGATTGACAGATTTCACCTCTGACCTCGATCACAAACATGGCTGCGCCCAGTGAGACATTCACACACACAAAATGCAATACACACGATAGTTGTGCAAAATCAATCGCATTATTTGCCTCGTTTACCGACGTGCTTTGACAAGTTTGCAATAGGTTTTCAATTCATCTTGTATCAGAGAAGCAAATAATAAGATGGACTAAGGACAAATATTGCCACGGACATCGAATCCCGCATCGAATACACGGCGAAAACATGACGAGATATCGAGATTTGTTCCATTGACCACCATGTACTGCACTGCCCGTGTGTTTTCATATGCATTGATCATACCTTTGTCTGTGTGTACAGCTAGCTGAGCATGCTGAGCGTCTGTTGGATTGTGTTGCTTGTTGTGCAATTGTGTACACGACTCTGCAAGGTGGGTTTCTTTATATTTTAACCATTACTACCGTTCACAAACACTTAAAAATGCAAAAAGGGGGGCCCTGAAATTTTTTGACCCTCCTAAGGGGGGGGCCTGAAAAAATGACCATTTTCATGTCAAAAAGGGGGGCCTGAAATTTTTGAGGTCTGTAAAGTCCCCCCTTTAAAGGAGTATTTCGTGATCCTAGCATCCTCTTTTTATGACATTTTTCAGTACATATCCACGAAAAAAGCATATTCCCAAAATTTCAGTTGATTCCGATTTTGCATTTGTGAGTTATGCATGATTATGTGTATTACACTGCTCCATAGACAATACGTTGTAATTTCGTAATTCAAATTTCACGATATCTTTGCTAAACGAATTAATCTGCAAGAAATATTTTGTACATAAACATTATGTAGCCAGAGGTTTCCAGTGATATAAAAATCTCAACTTTTTTTTGAGAAAAGTGGGGAGATGAGGCTGTGGATCACGAAGTGCCCCTTTAATACAAGCAAGTGTTTGTGAACGGCCCTTTACATTTAATTATTTTGTTTAAAAAGGTGATGATTAACTAAAAAAAACGAGGGGTCTTGCCACCATGTCAGTATGTCAAAAAGTGGCGAAGTTATGGGCAAATGACTGTTTTCAAATTCTGCATATTTCTGCAGCCATCATTGACATAGGGGCTGTGCAATAATTATGAACCGGGGGGATTTCCAAACGGCTTGCCAAAAATCACTTGCCCCCTTCTCGCCTCGCCAAATTTCGCTTCCCCCTCGGCCTGCCAAAATTCTTTGCCCCCCCCCCTTTCGTATGCCAAATTTTTGGGATCCCAATTTACAAACCTCAAATGGTCTAGACATATGTTGCGAGCGCAGCGAGCAGGAACATTTACATATTTAAGCGCTTCCGTCCTGTTTTCCATTAGCCTTTTATTTAAAAGGTGCCCCATGAATGTGTGCCACAAATTGTTTGCCCCTCCCTCTTGGCTTGCCAAAAATTGCTTGCCCCACCCCTTTCTGCTCGCCAAACATTTCTTGCCCCCCCCCCCCAGGGCTCATAATTATTGCACAGCCCCTTACTCAGTTACTGTACAAAAAAGCAAGTAATGCATCATTTTTCACCACGGTGATCTGTATCGCCATTTTTCTTCTATTATGCAACCTACTACAGGAATTTTTAATAAATCGTGGCAATGTGATTTTCAATTTTTAAAGCGAGTGCATCAGAGTTAAAAGAATGAAACTAAAAGCATCGCTGGATGCTGTCCATGGTAAAAGGCAGTCTATAATCCTGATACATGGATAATAATTTGTAATTTATCATTGGCTAATATTATTTTACAATTTATTTTATTCTCATTTCCAGGTGCAGTAGAACAACTGAGGATAATGGCGCAATTCTTGAAAGACCGAAAAGATAATGATTTGGAAGCGAACAGCTGGCATCTGTAAACCATCTGTTGCATGCATTTAAAACTCTCCCAACATGCTGCTGGACCGATAAAATCAACAATATAATTTTTTAAAGAAAAATCTTATCTGGAGGTTGAACATTTTAAAAGAAATTAAATACTTGCATAGCAATACATGTTGTGCATAAACTAACTACATGCACGATGCAGTAGTAAATATGAACTCCAGTTATTTAAACAATAAGTGACACTGACATGTGATGCCTACAAGTACAATGCAGAGTTCCTTATACATTTTGTAGACTGTAAATTATAGCACAGAATGATTGGAAATGTTCAATGTGCAGGCACTTTTATTTGGTTTGCCTCAAGTTCGGTAGGCCTAATGACATCAATGTCTTTTCGCGGTTGTGCCATTACAAACCAACTAAGGCTCTCACCAATTCCGAGTTCCCGCCTGTTCTTGGCCTACCCGGGACAAAGTACCTGAAAAATGCCAATTTTTTTTTTTACAAAATTTGAAAAAATAACCTGGCAGTTATAGGCTTTAAATTACCGTACTTGTTATTTGAGGTTGGAAACCAGAGAAATACTGCTATATAAAAAAAAAAAAAATTAAATTGGATTAAGTTGTACATTTTAATAATAGTACTTTTGCTTCTATTGAACAGCTAGCAATGCATACTAATTCAATTTGTCCCTGCCTGTTCAATAGAAGCAAAAATAATTTTTTTTGGATTTTTTATTTTTTATTTTCGAGTACCCAGATTCCCACCCGAAAATTCAATCAGGTACATGTACCCAGGTACATAATTACCTGTTAGTTGAGAGCCCTAAAACCAACATTGTACATGTGCGCTCTACGCAATTAACTTTACGAGTGCGATTCAATACTCCACCCGCCCACAAAATTTTGCACCAACGTCACTACCGAACTTGAGGCAAACTAATGAATAGCCAGGGTTCCGTGGGTGTGGGTGGGCAGTGATGGGTAAGGTGTACCTTCATTCCAATAATTAAAAATCTGGATACTGCAAATATGATGAGTATCCACTTCAAGGGTTTAAGTCCAGAAGGCCCCAATTGCAATAGCTGCCATGTAGACATCTCAATAATTTTTGCATTATGTAGTGTACATATCTAAAATATGACACCCGTCAGCTATTGCAGATAGGGCCTTCTGGTCCTAAGTCTTCGACTTGTAAATGCTTTATTTTTGGCAGACAAACTATTTCTTTCATGAAGACTAGCATTGGCAGGTGTCAGTCAATGCTAGTCTTTTGTGAAAGTACCATATTAAGTAGGGCTTGAATTGCAGTGAGGCCACCAAGGCCATTGTGTGCCCTATTTCAGTTTTGGCTTTGGTGCCCCATATCATTTTCAAGGCAATCTTCATCACTTGTTGGCCTTGGTGCCCTCGCTAGTCTTTTTTAGGAAATTGGGAAGGCTTGTGTGCAGGCCTCGAATTTCAATGGTTTTTTTTAGGGGGGGCCCCCATTTTCAAGCCCCCCCCAAAAAAAAAACATTGAAATTTGAGGCCTGCACACAAGCCTTCCCAAAGACTAGTGACTGCCAATAGACAAAGAAATGATCTTTTTGTACTTGCAATTCATTACTTACGTTATTTTTACACTATATAAAAAAGACAAGAGTTCATGAAAAAAACACAACAAGAAAGCATGGTGAATACGGCCGGTATGTAGTTTTGATCACTGTTTATTTTGAGATTTGTAAGAAATTTAACAAAATAAAAAGCACTATTTTTTAATTAAAAAGTATGAAGAAGTTCTGTGTTTGCTTGTGTTTGGCATCAATAAACAATCAAACCAAAATAGTTCATCCCACCTACTAAATAGAGAATAAATGATGGGAATTTTTTTACTAGCCTCTACTATTGTGTGATGGAAGATATCCATACAGTATACGTTCCCTACAGATTCCTCAAACTAAAAAAAATCAGTCTACTAGTGATTGTAATCAGAGACAAGTCCAAAATTGGATTAAAACATTTTAATGAAATTTAACTGAATTCTAATCTATTCTTAAACACTTGAGAATGTTCCTGCAATCTTATTGGTTCTTACCCGTGTGATATGACACGATATCACACGGGTCAGCGCGTGTGCATCGATGCGATACGCGTACTCGCTATTTGAACCAATCAGAGGTGCATAGCAACAACAGGACTGATTGATTTTAAGCCCTAGGTATAATTCCTTGCAAAATGTAGGATTTAATTTGATTAAAATTTGTAATACTTTTGATATTTTTATTTGAATTGGAAGTGTTTAAGAATGAGAATAAAGGTATTGTTTTTAGCCGCTGTCGTGCATATATCATCTCATATAACACGGGCGACATCATTATTTTTGGCGTAAAACAACTCGGTTTCGCCTCATTGTTTTACTTAAAATAATGATGTCGCCCGTGTTATATGAGACGATAGATGCACTCCAGCGGTTAAAAACAATACCTTTATTCTCTAATTAGAAACATTCAATCTAGAATTCAATCTAATTCGATTTTTAAAATCGCTTTGATTTTTTAAAATCCAATTCGATTCAATCTAATTTGATTTTAATTTAAGGGGTTAAAAATCAATCTAAGTAATTTTTAATCCATTAAATTAAAATTAAATTGAATTAAATTGTATTCTAATCTGTCTAGATTGAATATTTGTAATACTAGATCTGAATAATTTTTTACACATTCCATTACACCTAATTTATGAGTCCCGACTTTTAATACTAGTATTGTTCTTCAATTAGCAACATAGTGAAGTGCGTTTTTGAACTCCGTTATTTCAGTCCTTTGTTTTGTCTGCCTCTGCTGCAAAAAGCGACATGGAATGGCTCACAGGGGCATTGGTCAATGGTGACTGGCAGTTGCTTGTTACTTGTACAGTAGCTCTCATCTTTTGGCAGGTCTGAAATGGAAAATATGATTTTAGAAAATTTGTTAGGGTAGAGCTGGGACAGTGGCACAATACGCATGGGGCTGTTACAGCAGCTTTGTTTGAAATCCTTGCCCCCACTCACACTTCCCCAAATGAACACATTCTTCAATAAAAATCAGCATTTCCCCAGCCCCTTTGGTGGTGGTGGCAGATTTACCCCAGCTAACTGTTCTCTTGATTGCGAAAGTCTAGTTTCGTCACTGGAGAATGTTACCCCTGAACCCTGTGGTGCGGTGTCATTCAGCACTGAGTGATTTCATTTATGGGGCAAATTATTAACCCCCAGTCGGTCGCACACCACAGGGTTCAATTAGGTGTCATATTTGGGAACGTTCACAAACACTTGTAACAGGGGGGGCCTAATGCCAAAAGAAAAATTGCCGGGGGGGGGGGGGGCTTAAAAATTTCACCTTGTTCTTGTAGAACATTAATTACCGGTATACTATTTTCTATAGGGTTGACATTCATTTATCATGGCCAATGGCCAAAAAGGGGGCCCTGAAAATAATATTAGGTCTGAAAGGGGGGCCCTGAAAAGTATTTCAGACCCCCTTTTCCCCCAATCCCCCCGTTACAAGTGTTTGTGAACGGTCCCTTATTTACCCCCCCTTCATTTCACTTTTATATTCCTAGCCCTAGGTCCTTAAATTTCTAATTACAGACTTACTTTTTCACTAAGGGGCTGTGCAATGTGCAAAATTATGAGCCCTGGCGTGGGTAAAATAGGGGAGAGGCAAGAAATTTTTGGCAAGCCGAGAGGGGGGGGGGGCAATGATTTTTGGCACACATTCTTGGGGCGCCTTTTAAATAAAACGCTCTAAAAAGGCTTAGGAAAATCGTACGGAAACGCTTAAATATGCAAATTTTCCTGCTCGCTGCACTCGCAACATGTACATAATTATATAGACCATTTAAGGTTTGCAAATTGGGATCCCAAAAATTTGGCATGTGCAAAGGGAGGGGGGGTAAAGATTTTTTGACGGGCCAAGAGGTGGGGCAAGCGATTTTGGCATGCCGAGGGGGGGGCAAGCAATTTTTGGCGAGCCGTTTGGAAATTTTACCCCCCCCAGGGGAGCTCATAATTATTGCACAACCCCTATATGCAGTTTTAAAAATATTTAACAAGCAAAAAATTACATGTACAGTAGTAGTATAAATACATACTTCATCAAAGAGGTTAACAAATCAGTGTTTTGTATTTTGAAGGTGGTTAGGGGCTGGCATTTTCTTCGGAAGGGGGTCCCAAAAATACAGGGGGTCATAGAATTTTCAGACAAAAAATAGGGGGTTATAATTTTGTTAACACCCAAAATAGGGGGGGTTACAGAATTATGAAGGGCTGGTGACTACGCGCGCATTCTTTAACTTCCCAATCGAAATGTGCGTACAATCTATGCAAAGGCCTTCTTTACAGTTTAATACTTACTTACAATAAAAAATTTTAACACGCTCCATGCACTTTCTTCACTATAAGTTTTGGTGCGCTCCGCGCCTTAGTTCCGGCAATAAATAATTTGTCTTGAGTCTGTGTAGGTGGAAGGGGGGGGGGGGGTCATAAAATTTTTCGACCCAAGATAGGGGGTCCTAAAATTTTTTTGCCCGCGATAGGGGGGGTCATAAATTTCTTCGGAAGAAAATGCCAGCCCCCTTATGTGTGGGAATTCAAAACTAAAATCTAAATTAACAGGTTTGGAAGTTTTCTTTTGTAATGAAGACATTTGTTATTAATAAACAAACACTCGTTGGGAGACACTCAGTGATAAAGTGCATTTTAGGGTATGAACTCGTGAAAATACTATCTCGACATTGCCGAATTCCACCAGAGAAAATAAAGGTAGAGAAGCGACACTCCGTACAATTAACGTGCAGACGGCCTATACCGATGTGAGGACAGAAAATGTGACTCTCCTGCTAGTCTCGGGCGCGGGCCAGACTGTATGCGGTATGAACAAAAACATAATTAACTGGTTGTGTAGGAGACTAGCAGGAGAGTCACATTTTTCTGTCCTCTGCTGTCCTCCAGAGTGTCGCGGTCCTGATTCCACAGTCTTGCACTACTGGCGAAGGGAGCAGAATCCGAAACCGCTGACAATTACCTCGTAATTGTTACGCTCGTAAGGCCAAAATTTCCATTCTTAACTATTTAAATGGAAAAAGAGGGTGTATACCACACATGGACGAGTCGATTTACGAGAAAAATTTACAAAATATTGTTGTATAATGCCGAGACTAAAATTTAGCCTAAGCTTGAGATTCCCATTGAGTTTAATACGAACCTGTCAATTCATACCAAAAACATGGCCACATTTCAACTCGATTTTCTACCAAACTGGTCCTAGATCTCCTACAATTTTTTGATATTGCATAAATGAAAGTGTTATTTACCTAAATATATCCATTTCAGTCGAGATCTATGACTGGAATTCCTGTAATTCGTTGCCAAATATTGGTAATTTCCTCATTTTGCACCACACAAACCAATGGAAAACGTTACTTCCGGGTCGCCGAGAAGGCAGGAAAAGTAGGCGGGGCTTATGAGAAAAACTTCTAGAATCGTTTGAGTCGGGACGGTAGAAACACCGAGTGCATTAAAAGTAACGAACCCAATGTGGTGGTGTGCATATTTACTAAACCTGGGAAATAGGTTCCAGAAAGAATTAAAGACCATAAGTCACCACAGCGGCGAACGCCTACACTGCTCTTGATGACGCCCAACACTTCAGCACAATTAAAGCATTTCCGATCACTAATGACTAATAATCATAATGATAATATTTAACCATGATGATCTAAACAACTGTTGATGTCAAATCTTGACATCCATTTTGCGACTCATTCATAGTTATTGTAATTAAATAGTACCAACTTAATCATACTATTATAAATATTTCTATGTCGACTATCGTGATAATTGTCAAGCCATCTGCTGAGGCCATTTAAGAACATCCTCGTTTCGGGTTTTAATTTTTTTTAATATGGTTCTTTTCTGTTTTGTGAAAATAGATTGAAAATAGAAACGTAGTCTCAATCCTTAAATAAGTGTTTTTGTTTGTCTCTACTGCATATTATTTTATCAGTAATTTGCCAGTTAGCTTATAACGAATGTTAGAAGTGCAGACATGAAAGAAAACAGTATTGAGAACATGTGGTATGAATCAGTTCCAATCACTGGTTATCTTCATTCAGCCCATGCATGATACGGATAATTTTCATTTTTTGGTTTATTAGCAAAACAAACCTTGAAGAGAAAAGGTAAGTCTTGCGTTGAAGATGACTGCTACTGCACATTATGGTTATCTAATGCAGATGTTTAATAGTCGATCAAACGTATATCTTGATTACAAACTTGGGAAATCCGTCATTTTGTAATCTATCGGCATGCGAGGTGTCCTCTTCATGTGCTGATCAAACGTACTGCAACTACACCGGATTATCAAATTTGTTTCTGAAATATTGGGAGTGTCAAGTCTCTCAAAATTCCACATCTTGGCGTATAAGAACATGACATCTTTACACGATGGACTTTAAGTGTTCTTAACATATCATTCGAGCGCATAAATTGCAATTGGACAAGCAGATACTTGTACTTTTAACTTAGTCTTATAAAACTCAAGGATCTACAAAATGAAGAGGTCGACGATGGTAACAGCTATTATTGTGCGCCTTGCATTTTCCGCCCATGGGACACTGATGGTTGGATTTTTATATTGGGTAGTGCACAATGAGACGAGAGAAATAGAGAGAAACTGGCAATTGTTGTGCTTTCAAAGTCCAATGTTCTTGATGTTACTAGAAGGATTTCTTACCTTGAAATTTACCAACGGAGAATGGAAATGGTAAGAGTTGTAAGACAATAATTCCAATACATGTAATATTATTGTTAGCCGTATTTGATATTCAATTGAATATTTGTCGAGACCTTAAAGGGGGACTCCGGCAATCATAACATTATGCCTTATATGTTGGAAAAATAATTATCAAGCACGAATTACATTGTTTTATTTTAAACAAACTCATCTTGACCATAAAAACGAATAAAAACAGTCGGCTCTCAACGCGCGATATTCAAAATTCCCACGCCAAAATTGTCTAAGTGCAATGACGTAATGGTTATTTGTGTTCAATTGTCGTCAGCCTTCATTGTATTACTGGGACGTCATTGCACTCGGCGCCCGGGAATTTTGAATATCGCGTGTTGAGAAACGGATGTTTTTATTCGTTTTTATGGTCACTATGAGTTTGTTTTAAATAAAACCACTGGATTCGTGCTTGATAATTATTTTTCTAACATTATAAGGAATAGTGTTGTGATTGTCGGAGACTTCCTTTAAGAGGAAAGGGTTCTTGAAAGAACCCAAAATGTTTCTTTTTAGCATTGTCAGAACTTTATTCGTGTCTAAAATAGTTCTTTCTGACCTTATTTCATGTCTAAAATGGTTCATTTTTACTTCGTAGAAGCACTTAAAATTATTAGAGACATTGCGATTTCTAAACGTAGACATCGGACGTACGTTGATCTATTCAAAACCACTCTCCTGTATCGAAGCGAGGTCACGTATTTAGCTATTTTTGAAGATATTCCACGTGCGAAATCGACGTAGATACATCGTTGAAAATGCACAAAATTTGTCCATTTCACAATATATTAAAGACAGTCAAAGATAATGAACATATGAAGGAAAGTCTAATTATTATTATGATCCTTTTTGTTTGTAACAAATCATTATAATAAAGGTACAGCGATGTGTTAAAAATGGACTAAATTTAAACGCAATATTCACACGCAGAGATTGCCCATTGAAATGTGTGCATGTGATACTTTGCGTTAAAAAAATTACATTGCGATTTCCCATTTTGGATCCAACGTAGAATAAAAAAAATGCAGATGCTACGTTGAAATATGCTGATTTTGCCTCATGTCTAAGTCCATGCAATGCGCCCAATTTTCAGGACGAAAAGTCTCATTTTGAAAGTAAAGTCATCATGTATGTATGTAGTGATCTTTAATCTACCAAAATATATGTTTTGGGGCAACTATAATATTTGGGGAGCACAAAAAACAATTAGGTTTAATCAGCATGTAGGTCAAAATTTTAATCAAAATCAAAAGTGGTCTGTTTGAATTTATGCAGAGACTCAGCTCACTGCTATTTTTTCATCACTATGCCCTCTATCGACCGAGGTTAGAAGCTGTTAGATTAGATCAAATATTATAGTCTTTATTCTGGCTTTCTTGTTCTCCTTCGTGACGAATGAGCACAATCCAGTCTGGAACCGAGACTAGCAATATTCAACACCGTATTAACGTACGCGAAAACGTACGTGCTACGTGCTGCGTTTGGAAAATCGCAATGTCTCTATTATTATTAAAATTGAAACCTACAGAATGCCATGGATTTATTCAAGGACGTAACCATGACCTGAGAATGTAACATCAACATCTCTGGGGTGCTAAATTTTCAAAGTATCCTTTGAAATTGACAGAAAATGGCAATCATAGGTTTGTCTTGACTGTTCCAATCATGTTACTGAAGCATTCTCACATGATCCCACAAGTCGGCTGGTGACAGAGCATTTTCCATCATTGCCCCTGTTCTATGGAATGGCTTGTCTTCCCACATTCGTGACTCTCCCAATGTCCAAACCTTAGAACCTTAAAACTCACTTATTCACCTAATGTTTCCTTCCTCTGACATAACTACAGAATACCCACCTCACCTCCCAACACAGCGTTAGGGTTAGGGTTAGGCTTAGGGTTAGGGTTAGGGTTAGGGTTATTAGGGTTAGGGTTAGGGTTAGGGTTAGGGTAGCGTTAGGGTTAGGGTTAGGGTTGGGCACCCTGAGCGGGGTATTCTGTAGTTACTCCACGACGTCATACACCGTATGTACTAAAATTTGAAACAATTTCAGCCGACCTGTAATGTCAATGCTTAATCCTACAGTTGAAGCGAAAAACGCTCTTTCATTGGTGGGTAAAATGTATCAGAGAAACTACCCGTTCTTATTCATCATAGAGATCTTGGTAAATGTTGTGTAATTCTGTCGTGAAGGGTAGAAAATCTGTCGTCTAACAAAATGTTCTTGTAAGTTGTTTAATAATTCTAATGTTATATTGCTTGAATTTGGATATGAATGGATCAGGGAAAATATCTGCATATTACGTATTAACGTGATCAATGTTCAGTTAAGATTAGCTCAGAGTAATTTGGATATATAGGTAATAAAATGTTATTGTAAGTTGTTCAATAAGTCAAATTTTATATTACCTGGATTTGGACATTAATGGTTCAGGGAAAATGTTTGCATTAAACATTAACATGTTTTATGTTCAGTTGAGATTAGCTAAGAGTAATTTGGGTATATAGGCTAATTTAAACTTCTTGTAAGTTGTTCAATCATTAATTTTTTATATTGCTTGAATTTGGATATTAATGGTTAAGAGAAAATGTCTGCCTTAGGTTTACTCACATCTAATGCATATCTTTATTAGTCGAGCAAACGCATTCTCGTATACTTGGGGAATCTGTCATTTTGTAATCGACAGGAGAGGTATCTGATACTTCCTCTTCATGTTCAACGTACATTTTGTACTGGAACTACACCGGATTATCAAATTTATGTCTGAAATATTGGGAGTGTCAAGTCCTTCCACAACTTGGTAAGAACAAGCCATCTTTACATGATGGACTCCAAGTTGTCATAAAATTTTGGTCGAGCAGATAGACTGGAGTTGGACAAGCAAATACTTGTATATACTTATCCAATCCATAGGATTATAAGATTCAACGATCTTCAAAATGAAGAGCTCGACGATGGTTAGAGCTGTTATCATCCGTATTGCATTTTCCGCCCATGGGACACTGATGGTTGGATTTTTATATTGGGTGCAGTGGTGCACAATGAGACGAGAGAAATAGAGAGAAACTGGCAATTGTTGTGCTTTCAAAGTCCAATGTTCTTGATGTTACTAGAAGGATTTCTTACCTTGAAATTTACTAACGGAGAATGGAAATGGTAAGAGTTGTTAGACAAGAATTGATAATATATGTAATATTATTGCTAGTTAGGTTGATAATTGAATACTTGTGGTGTAAACGACGCCGCTTTTTTACACCATTTTGTAATTTTCTTGTGGTTTAATAGGTCGGGGCATAGGTCGAGCCCTTAAGAAGAAAATGTTCTTGAAAATTGATAAGTACTCAAATAGTTCTTTCTGGCCTTGTCAGAAGTTATTCCTGTCTAAAGTGGAACTTTTTTTTATCTTTACAAAACCGTATTTGTTCTTTGTAGATCCATTTAACAGGAAAAATCAAGAAACTTTTTAGGTTCCACTTACTTAACTTCAGACCTTTTTTCTAAGACTGTTTATTAAAACTGAAACGTGTCCATGAGCTCAGAAAGTAACATTAACTATATCTCTGGGTGCTGAATTTTCAAAGTATCCCTTGAAATTGACAGAAAGAGGCAATTATAGATTTGTCTGACTGTTCCAATCAAGTTTCTGAAATATTCTCACATGATCGTGAAGTTACACAGAGCCTTGGGTGCTGCCGCTCCCTCCGCCCGGCCCTCCGCACTTCCTTAGATACCCCCATGTTGTTTAGTCATCAGTATTCCTATTATACTTGATCATGAGTCTAAAAGCCTTCAGTAGAAGAGTTGCTGAATTAAAACGACGTCATGTATGTACTAAATTTGAAACAATTTCAGCCGACCTGTAATTTAGTCAATGCTTCCTAAAGCTGAAGCCGTTAAAACACACTTTCATAACAAGTGATGGGTAAAATATATCAGAGAAACTGACCGTTCTTATTCATCATGTAGATCTTGGTAGATGTTGTTTAATTCTGTCGTGAAGGGTAGAAAATCTGTCGTCCGACAAAATGTTCTTTGTAAGTTGTTTAATAATTCAAATGTTATATTGCCTGAATTTGGATATTAATGGATCAGGGTCAGGGAAAATATCCGCATATTATACACATTAACATGATTAATGATCAGTTAAGATTAGCTCAGAGTAATTTGGATATATAGGTAATAAAATGTTATTGTAAGTTGATCAATAACTCCTGAATTTGGACATTGATGGTCCAGGGAAAATGTTTGCATTAAACATGATTTATGTTCGGTTAAGATTAGCTCAGAGTAATTTAGATATAGGTCTATAGGTTAATATTCTTGTACGTTGTTTAATAATTAAATGTTTATATTGCTTGGATTTGGATATTAATGGTTAAGAGAAAATGTCTGCCTTAGGTTTTCTCACATCTAATGCATATCTTTATTAGTCGAGCAAACGCATTATCTTGATTACAAACTTGGGGAATCCGTCATTTTGTAATCGGCAGGGGAGGTATCTGATACTTCCTCTTCATGTACTGATCAACGTACTGAAACTACACCGGATTATCACATTGTGTCTGAAATATTGGGAGTGCCAAGTCCTTCCACAACTTAGTAAGAACAAGACACATTTAAATACATGATGGACTCGGACATGTCAGTAGTTTTCAGACGAGCGCATCGACTGGAGTTGGACAATGAAATACTTGTATATATACTTTTACCCACATGCTTATAAGACTCAAGGATCTTCAAAATGAAGAAGTCGACGATAGTTAGAGCTGTTATCATCCGTATTGCATTTGCCGCCCATGGGACACTGATGGTTGGATTTTTATATTGGGTAGTGCACAATGAGACGAGAGAAATAGAGAGAAACTGGCAATTGTTGTGCTTTCAAAGTCCAATGTTCTTGATGTTACTAGAAGGATTTCTTACCTTGAAATTTACCAACGGAGAATGGAAATGGTAAGAGTTGTTAGACAAAAATACCAACACCTGTATAATTATTGCTAGCCTTATTTGATATTTGCATATACGTGGGGTGTATAAAACGACATAGCTTTTTTACACCATTTGGTCTCACGTTCTCGTTGTTCACTAGCTATGTCCGAGCACTAGGTCGAGCCCTCAAGAGGAAAAGGTTCTTCACGTTCTCGTTGTTCACTAGCTATGTCCGAGCACTAGGTCGAGCCCTCAAGAGGAAAAGGTTCTTCACGTTCTCGTTGTTCACTAGCTATGTCCGAGCACTAGGTCGAGCCCTCAAGAGGAAAAGGTTCTTCACGTTCTCGTTGTTCACTAGCTATGTCCGAGCACTAGGTCGAGCCCTCAAGAGGAAACGGTTCTTCACGTTCTCGTTGTTCACTAGCTATGTCCGAGCACTAGGTCGAGCCCTCAAGAGGAAAAGGTTCTTCACGTTCTCGTTGTTCACTAGCTATGTCCGAGCACTAGGTCGAGCCCTCAAGAGGAAAAGGTTCTTCACGTTCTCGTTGTTCACTAGCTATGTCCGAGCACTAGGTCGAGCCCTCAAGAGGAAACGTTTCTTCACGTTCTCGTTGTTCACTAGCTATGTCCGAGCACTAGGTCGAGCCCTCAAGAGGAAAAGGTTCTTCACGTTCTCGTTGTTCACTAGCTATGTCCGAGCACTAGGTCGAGCCCTCAAGAGGAAAAGGTTCTTCACGTTCTCGTTGTTCACTAGCTATGTCCGAGCACTAGGTCGAGCCCTCAAGAGGAAAAGGTTCTTCACGTTCTCGTTGTTCACTAGCTATGTCCGAGCACTAGGTCGAGCCCTCAAGAGGAAAAGGTTCTTCACGTTCTCGTTGTTCACTAGCTATGTCCGAGCACTAGGTCGAGCCCTCAAGAGGAAAAGGTTCTTCACGTTCTCGTTGTTCACTAGCTATGTCCGAGCACTAGGTCGAGCCCTCAAGAGGAAAAGGTTCTTCACGTTCTCGTTGTTCACTAGCTATGTCCGAGCACTAGGTCGAGCCCTCAAGAGGAAAAGGTTCTTCACGTTCTCGTTGTTCACTAGCTATGTCCGAGCACTAGGTCGAGCCCTCAAGAGGAAAAGGTTCTTCACGTTCTCGTTGTTCACTAGCTATGTCCGAGCACTAGGTCGAGCCCTCAAGAGGAAACGGTTCTTCACGTTCTCGTTGTTCACTAGCTATGTCCGAGCACTAGGTCGAGCCCTCAAGAGGAAAAGGTTCTTCACGTTCTCGTTGTTCACTAGCTATGTCCGAGCACTAGGTCGAGCCCTCAAGAGGAAACGGTTCTTCACGTTCTCGTTGTTCACTAGCTATGTCCGAGCACTAGGTCGAGCCCTCAAGAGGAAAAGGTTCTTCACGTTCTCGTTGTTCACTAGCTATGTCCGAGCACTAGGTCGAGCCCTCAAGAGGAAAAGGTTCTTCACGTTCTCGTTGTTCACTAGCTATGTCCGAGCACTAGGTCGAGCCCTCAAGAGGAAACGGTTCTTCACGTTCTCGTTGTTCACTAGCTATGTCCGAGCACTAGGTCGAGCCCTCAAGAGGAAAAGGTTCTTCACGTTCTCGTTGTTCACTAGCTATGTCCGAGCACTAGGTCGAGCCCTCAAGAGGAAAAGGTTCTTCACGTTCTCGTTGTTCACTAGCTATGTCCGAGCACTAGGTCGAGCCCTCAAGAGGAAACGGTTCTTCACGTTCTCGTTGTTCACTAGCTATGTCCGAGCACTAGGTCGAGCCCTCAAGAGGAAAAGGTTCTTCTTAGCCTTTACAGAACCGTTTATATTTTGGTTCTTCGTAGAATCCTTTAAGGGGGTACTACACCCCTTGATAAATTTGTAGTAATCGGATTCCTTGCCCCAATAATATACATAACTTTTGTTACCAGTGTGTTATCATTTCTTGAGAAAAATGCAAAAATAGTCATAAATTTACCACAGGGGTGTAGTACCCCCTTAATAGCTCTTTTAGGATCGACTTACATGACTTAAAACCCGTTTTCTGATACTTTTTTAATTGAAATTGAAACCTACAGAATGCTATGGATTTATTCTAGGGTGCCTGATTTAGGAGCTCAGAAGGCAGCATCACCAACTTTGGGGTGCTCATTTATCACATTTATCATGTTTATCAAAGTATTCTTTTACATCCCAGGAAGGCATAACCACTAGGTTTTGTCTTGACTGTTCCATTCATGTTGCCGAAGCATTCTGACATGATTTTGAAGTGACACATTACAAATTTAAAGGCCCAGAATAGTATAAACGACTTAATATATACGCTTAATGTTGAAACAATTTCAGCCGACCTGTAATGACAATGCTTCCTACAGTTGAAGCCGTTAAAACGCAAGTGGCGGGTAAAATGTTTGATACTCTGGTAAAATGTTTGATACTTTGTATCTTACCACAGACGATGGTGTTGTCACCAGCATATTGGAGATTAGTGGTTTTGGCTCCACGGAAACGTATATTCATGAAGAGGTCTCTCTCAAGATATCCTCAGAGTAGACATTGAAGAAACTTGGGGACAATATGCAACCCTGGTGAAATCCTTCCTTTATGCTGAACCACGCAGTGTTCCCTCTCTTTGTGCTTTCAAATAATTTGCTGACCAGATTATGGTGCTTCGTCCACCCGCTGCATTACTTCCCACATTGTGGTTAACACAGGCTTTACTTTAGAATAGTCAATAAAACATTTTTCGTATTCCTTATGCTGACTATTGAGCCATTGTTCATCTTCCACCTCTATAACCGACTTGTGTGGTGGAAATATTCTCTTCTAACTTCACATTCACTGTGTTTATGACGATACTTAGCACGATCCTGTTGGCATGTGAGATCAGGCCGATGGTGCTGTACTCTCAATGTCCCCTTTTTGGTAGTGAAAAACATAGCCCTACACCATGTACACCTGGCACTCTTTTAATCACAGTCTTCACCCCAGATCTTAGTATACAAGTTTCATAGTAAACCAATGCCTGCTTCCTGTGATGTTTTCTATAAGTTCACAAGTGTCATATATCTAATAAAGAACTTTGGGAATAGGACTCGCTAAATATTTTAACCGGCGAGGTAGGTACCAGGGAATAATCACACGGCTTGGTAGATGCGTCTTGGTTCACTCGTCTCGACTAGTCCCTCAGATTGGTATTCGGTTCATCGTCTCTCCATCATAGGCCTGAGTAGGGGCGCTAAATAAAGTTCTTCATAGAACCAGAGGTTCAACCAGGGACTTATTTAGGCTTTTGGAATCAGCCAAGCACGAGTATTAACACACAAACATGAAGACAATCAAAACCCAATTTACTGTTAATTAAGTTATATTTATTACTTACTACATCTTCTTCATTCGGTATGAAACTTTATATTAAAACTAACAAGAGAACTAGGAGTAGAACAAACTCCATTATCCAGTAATAATTAGCGAGAATTGTACTCGCTCTAAACTAAGAAGTTGTGTTCAAATCTTGACGCACACGGAGAGTTTATGGAGAGATGTTAACCATCTGAGTGAATGCCACAGACTACAATTCATTCTCAGTTTGCGTCGTCCACAAAACCTCTCTTTACAAAAGACCATTGTGACGTTTAACGATAGTCTAATCGAAATGATACGAGAGAGTGATCTCACTCGAGGTGAATGACACCATAGTTTTGAATAAATAAATAAATTAAAATAGAAGGCACGGGCTATAAAATAATATATCGCCACAACATACGCCCTCCCTAAAAGTTTTGGCGCCTGACAAAAGTAAATTTATTGAACACCAAATTTGTTCTACTTTCCAGTTCATAATTGAATTGCAAATTTCATTTATGTTTATACAATCATTGACTGTCCCTGATAACAATTCAGGACATTTTTATAATTTATTGATTATTAAACAAAATTTTATGAAGGTATATCCATGCGATATAAATCCTCTTATCCTCGTCAGTGTATCCTCGTTGTGTGATGATTTCAATATGCGAAGATAATATAAAGTTCTTTATAAAAGCAGCGTACAGCTTTGTTTTGCTGTTTGAAATACAGTGTTTAAATGTTCAACATAATAATAGTTATCGTAGATCAAATTAGCGTAGAAAATCGTTCTTCCTCATAATTGTAAGTTCTTCTTGGCTTAAATTGTTTCCTTGTTACGAAATGTAATTCTTCAATGCCTTGTCGTATCTGCATCTGTGGAACTCCTGATACCGAATTGACCCGAAAATTTACATGTCTAATTTTCAGGTAATTTCGGTTTCACGGAAAAAGTTATGACTAAATTGTATTTACATTACACAAACATTCCCTTACATACCCTTTCACGTACTTAGGCAAAACTCTTCTCCGGGGTTCCAAAATGATTACATCGAGATGGGAATGTTTCTTTTGAGGATTTTCTCTGACTGATTTCCTTCAATATCACAATACATTGTAACACGCTGAAGTACATATCGCGAAATACAATACTATACCTTACTTTAATTGAATCAAAATAAAATGATGGTGGCATCAACATTACAATTCTACATTTCTTAATTTCTTAAATGTTTCATTACTTAATTACCTATAAACAATTTTGTTCCAATAATGTACAAATCCACAACATACGCGCCAACCAAATATACATTCGGGTTCATTGTCATTATAATTCAAAATACATTATTTTGTGATAATCCAATTCCACACAATTACAAATAGTACAATTGTGACAAACTTTCAAATTACAATTCAAAATCAATTCAACATATAACTTTCTACATTTATCAAATACAAAATATATTTGTTTTCATTTTGACGTCCTTTGACTTTTATATTAGTCATTCATAAATTTGTAAATGCACAAAAATCTTTTAGAAGTATTTTGTTTGATAATTACAAATCACATAATAATTATTATGCCTCATTTCACATTTATCAAGACATCATTTTTATTTTTATACAGCCTTTTGATCTAGTTGCTTACAACTGATCTAACAATGATACCGATTCCATAGTCTGGCCTTTACAGTTTACCAGTAATTTTGACAGGGTTGGTCTTCAGAGACTCAAGAGCAGCTGCGTTCAAATTTGTCTCTGGTTCCCAAGTGTTTCTTGATTTTGGAAAATCCCGCCACTTTATGAGATATTCAAGACGCCCATTTCTATAGCGTCCTCTGATAATATGCTCAATCACATATTCAGGAGTTTTATCCTGAACTGGTGGCAGACCTGGAATGATTGGAACCTTTGTTTTCTCAGATTCTTGTGTGGCCAAAAGAGGAAGAAAAGAGTCCTCAGGACAATCGTCCGGAACAAGTCCTGGAATTGGATCTCTTTGTTCTAAATCTGTTGGTTCAGTATCATTGTTTGGTCGGACATACCTATCATATGCAAATTTCATACGATTGACGTGGATTGGTGTAGTAATCAATTTGTTGTTTTCTAGATTACGTACACGGAAATTGACTGGACCTGTTTGTTCAACAAGCAGGTATGGACCCGACAAGAATTTCTGAAGTTTGCGTGAAAGTCCTTGCTGCAATGCAGGAATATATACCCATACTGAGTCTCCAACTTGATAAGGAACTTCCGTTGCACTCTCATCGAAACGTTCTTTCATCTTGTTTTGATTTTGCTCTGCGTGACGTTGTGAGATCTTCCTCGCAATTTCTAATTGAGAGATTAAATGATGAATGTGCTCTCTGAGATTCTGTTCTGCATAATTGCAGTCTGACGTGAGCGTTACATCTAAAGGAAGTCTCGCTTCTCTACCATACAAAAGAAAGAACGGACTGAATCCAACGGAGTTTTCAGCAGGAGTTGTACGGTACGCAAACTGTATGGCTGTGATATATTGATCCCAATCAGTATGGAATTCATTTACATAGTGTGAAATGGTGTCTAAAATTACAGCATTGTACCGCTCTTGTATCGCGTTGCATTGTGGGTGATAACTTGAGGTATTCAATTTCTGTGTTCGCATGATTCGACACACTTCCAAAACGATCTTGCTTAGAAAATTTGTTCCTCTATCGCTTAATAACGTTTCTGGACAACCGTGGACACATATGACATTATCGAAAAATGCTCTTGCTATTGTTGAAGCATTTGTTACTTTCAAAGGTACCAAAATGGGCCACCTGGTGCAGTGATCCGTAAAGCAAAGAACATAACGGTTGCCAGAGGTTGTAATTGGTAAAGGTCCTAAAATATCAACACTAACGCGTTGGAAAGCACCTGGTACATTCATGATTTGCATTGGGGCGATAACTTTGTGCCTATGCGTTTTGCGTTGAGAACAGGATATGCAAGATCTAACCCAGTTATCTACATCACGATACATCCCTTTCCAGAAGTACCGCTGACGAATTTTGCTGTAAGTTCTTTGAAATCCAAAATGTGCAGCTAACACGTGATCATGGCAGTTGTTCAGAACTGTATCAACAAAAGTGATTGGAACATACAACTGATAAGTATTCCTTTCTGGCATGTGCCTCTTTGCTGGAGTATGCCAAATGTGATATAATAATCCTTCGTGGACATAATATTGATCAGCCTGCAACAACAGATTTCTAGCTTTAAGAGCATCATCTGGCAATTTGTCGTGCTCTAGAAAATTCAACATAGAACTAGCAAAAGTATCGGTCAGCAGTGCATCTTTAAACCCTTGTAAATTGATTTCAGCTGGAAGAGTCGGTACATCTTTGTTTTCCACCTTTTTGTCATCCCCAACACGTTTACCATATTGATAACGTATATTTTTGACAACATTCACTTCAGGTTTTGTGTCACTTCTAACATCATTAGCTACATTGTCATCAGGCAGCTCAGACAAGACGTCCTCCGAAATCTTGTCTAAGTCTGAACCTATCCATACATTGTTTAATTCTTCACTTGAATCAGACTTACAATGGTTACAATCGACACAAGTGTTTAGATAGTCATAGTTTAACCTACTAAGTGCATCAGCGTTACCATTATTGCGTCCCCTGACATGTACTACATCAAATGTATATGCTTGAAGTTTAATTGCCCACCTAGCTAAATGACCAATTGTTTGTTTCTTGCTGAAAAGCCATTTCAGTGCACAATGATCTGTGACTACTGTAAATTTTACACCATGTTGTAGATATGGGGCATATTTTTTTTTCCTTCAACAACTGCCAAGGCCTCTAATTCTGTGGTCGTGTAATTCTTCTCACCTTTGTGCAAAGCTCTACCACCATAAGATATGACTCTTTCTTTTCCATCTTGATTCTGAGCCAACATGAATCCTAAGCCTACGCCACTGGCATCAGTTTGTAAAATGAATTCCGTGCCATCAAATCTAGGATAGGCCAAAATTGGTGGTTCTTGCAACTTTTGTTTGAGTGTTTCAAAAGCAGTTTTGCACTTTTCATCCCAAACGAAGTGCACTTCTTTTCTTGTTAAATTGGTGAGTGGTTCTGCAATCTTACAAAAATCTTTGATGTATTTTCTGTAGTACCCTACAAAACCCAAAAATGACCTGACCTCAGAGACCTTGGTAGGTGGGGGATACTCCTTTACAATTTTGACTTTGTCAGGATCTGTCGCAACACCATTTTCACTCACTATATGACCTAAGTATTTCACTTCTTTCTGACCAAATGAACATTTCTTTGGCTGTAGTTTCAGACCAGCTTGACGAAAACGGTCAAACACTTGTTTTAGATGACATAAATGCTCAGAAAATGAATTACTGAAAATGATGACGTCATCCAGATAACATAGAACAAACTGCCAGTTAAGACCTCTCAAAACTTCTTGCATAGCGCGTTGAAATGTCGCAGGAGCGTTATGAAGGCCAAATGGCATTCTTTGGAATTCAAATAGACCATCTTGTGTCACAAAAGCGGTGAGAGGTTTTGAACTCTCTTCTAAGCCTATTTGCCAATAACCTGAAGCAAGGTCTAAAGTTGAGAAGTATTTGGGTTTGGCAGCGCCTAAGCTATCTAGTGCGTCGTTAATGTTTGGCAAAGGAAAATTGTCACGTGGACAAATATCATTCAATTTCTTGAAATTTATCGCAAATCTATAAGAACCTGGAGAACCAGCCTTGGGTACCATACATACAGGAAAACACCATGGACTAGTTGACTCTTTAATAATTCCTTGATCTAACATTTCATTGACTTGTTTCTTGATTTCCGCTTGAATATGTGGAGTATATCTATATGGTCGAGATCTAATTGGTGGATGTCCATTTGTTTTTATTTCATGTTTTACACCAGAATAATCTCCATGCGGACCTCCTTCCACTTTAAATATATCAATGTATTCATTGAACAAATTAGTAATTTCTGACATTTCTGAAGACGACAAATGATCAGTGTTTACAGATACTTTAGAGAGTACTTCTTGTAGCCTAGGATCATCATCATTACTATTTATTGACGATGAATGAATTTAATTGACAAATTCTTCCTTCAAGTTAGGAAATGGAAAAGTGCCTAATTTAGTCCTAGGATACAAAATGATTGGTTCTTCAGTTGTATTCATTACAACTAAATGAGCACATTGATCAATTACACTTGACACCGTATTGGCAACTAAAATTCCCAGGGCAGTAACACGCCTACCACCTTGACAGAGACCAATGGTTTGTACTGGTAGCCTATTGTTTATCTTTGCACAAACTACAGACTGAGTGTGAGGAGGAATTTCTTGTTTCTCTAGCACTCTAATCTGACTACGCTTTTTGAGCTTCAACTTACTATCACCACAATCAATAATGGCACAATGTTTCTTCAAAACTTCTTGCCTAAAATGATGCAAGAACTAAGATTGCGTGCAATATTCAAAGGCACCGGAAAAAGTACACCATTGACAGATATGACCAAAACAATAAATCCTGTTACCTCTAAATCACTACCATTTGCTACTCGAGCAGATTTAATACGAGGTTTTTGTATCATATGATGAACAGAATGCAGGTTTGAATACAACCAATCATGGTTTATTAAATTAATTGAAGCACCTGTGTCAACCAAACATTCAACTGGATTGCAATTTATGGAAGCCGAAATGGTATTTGAATCAGACAAATTAATTTCAACAAATAAATCGGAATTGTTCATATCACTCTGTACATAAGGTGGTAAAGGGCTATGTCCTCCCTTTTTGTCACAATTGGCAAATACATGTTCATTCTTACGACTATACTCACTCCCACCTGCATGTTTTTGAACATGCTTGTTTCTCTTACGATCCCTCGCAGATGGGTACATTAGTTTAAAGGTTTACCGTCAATTCCCTGTTTTGCATAACATTTTCTCCACCCATGGCCTATACGTCCACATCTATAACATGTTATGTTTCGTTTGGTAGACCTATTGATGGGCACATGATCTTGATATGAGTTTGCAAAGGAAACCTTTTACTATCTTTGTCACTTTCTAACTTCCCCAGTCTAGTACTTATATTAGAAACCATGTTTGCTACAGAATCCAATGTTACATTCACTTCATCCACTGAATTACTAGAGTTTTCTACAGTTTTAGTACTAGATGTGTCACTTTCAGCGGTTTGCTGCACTGCGATGCCTAATCGTGCCGCGTCTAAGGCATTACGGAATGTCTTAGGTTCTTTGGAAAACACAAATCCACGCAAAGGAGGCAATAGACCTCTGACAAAAATTGACATTTGCTCGGAATCTGTTTTACCAACTTGTCTGCACCAGCGCATTACATCTGACGCGTATACGTCCAAAGTTTCATTGGTGAGTTGTTTACGCGACAGCAATTTTGATTCAATTCCCCAACGCCACGAATCACCCTCAAAATTCTCCTTAAGAAGAGCCTTAATCTTATCAACCGTATCCTTATCGCTTTCGGGTATTGACTCAAGAAAGACGCTAGCATTGCCCTCAATTTTAATTGTCAGAGCCAATGCTGCTTTTGGCGCAGTATAATCTCGAAGTGCAGCATAATTTGAAAATTTGGTAATAAAAGAATCTAAATCATCTTCAGGATCTCCTGAATATTTGATTTTTAAATCGTACATGTCGTATTTAGTAGCCATGTTTAAATCAAAATCTAATATTTCATCATCAGAACTACTATCAGATGTATTAGAAATTTCTTCAGAGCTATCATTCAACTTTTCTTGTAATTTAATTTCATCATCACCAGAAGCCATGGATGCTTACAAAAATTAAATCCATTACAATATTTGTCATCAAAATAAGTTGATAAATTGACTCGCTTTAAGGGGGTACTACACCCCTCGATAAATTTGTGTCAATTTTTTAATTTTTTTCAAAAACTAATAACACAGTGTTAACAAAAGTTATGTATATTATAGGGGCAAGAAATCCAATTACTACAATGGAATTTCAGTGACCCAAGACAAGCGCTTTGTTATTTATGATCAGAAATAAGGTACCGCTAGGATGTACCTCGTTTCTTATCATATATACTGAACCGCTTGTCTTGAGTCACTGAAATTTCAGTGCAGTAATTGGAATCCTTGCCCCAATAATATACATAACTTTTGTTTCCAGTGTGTAATTATTTTTTGAGAAAAATGCAAAAATAGTCACAAATTTACCACATGGGTGTAGTACCCCCTTAATAAAGCAAAATTATTTAGAATATTTTCAAAGTCAACTTATTAATTCACATCAACAAAGTTTTGCAAATAACCTACATACATACAAATCTATTTACATACCATTAATTCACTCCCTCATTTCAAATATATAGTTTTGGTTTCTCTTTTGTTCAGAAACCAAAAATCAAGGGATTAAAAAGTAGAGCTGATCTGATCTGCAATCATAACACTATTATGCTGGGAGGGCACAGTATAGGGTATATAACCAGAAGTATACAATAGCCTATTGTGCTAACATAATTATTATCATGATTGATATCGGAAATCTATCCTGCGGACGACAGTTGATGCTCTCTGTCGAAGGTAGGTGGCATATTACACTCACGAGTTCTAGGCCTAGAAATCATATACATGCGCGTATACTGAAGGATGGGGTGGGGTGGGGAATTTGTTTGTTTGTATGAAACATAAACGATGCATGGAGATGATTTGATTATGAATTAGTTTATTATCCCCGGAAGCTCAACCCATACCTCTTTAAGAGGGGGCTCCCCTCCCTATATAACCACCGCTTTCCTAAATTACCCCTTTCCCCCTCCTCCTCCCTTACATTCGATATCTTCATCTCGAGCTCTCCTCCCCCTTCTCTTTCACTTCCTATGCTCTCTCTCATATGTTTCTCTCTCTCCCCGGCCCATATCCCCTTGCCCTCCAACCCCCCCACACACACACACACACCCCCAATCTTATCCCTCTATCTTCTACTTTTGCAGTAAAATTGCTTCAGTAAAAGTCATTAGGTTATTAGAGGTCATATAATGGCCTTCCATCGATTCTGGTACATGGGATTAAGGACATGAATCGATTTTGTTTATAGCACCTATACAATTACAGTAATGGTCCCTTTTGTTATGTCGAATGCAAATATTTCGATGGTCTATATATTTTCACAGTGAAATCAGCTTAGGCTATTTCGTAGTCTCAAGCCAATGCTTTCAAACTAAATCAATGCTTTCAAATGTAGACTGTTTTGTTCGACTTCTCTGCTCGTGAATATTGCACTGCGAAATTTAAACATTTCTTTTGTATACTTAGATCAGGTAACTCGAAAATCCTGTAATTTTATTCGTCACACCACTTATAAGAAACTGAAACCAAAACCGAAACTACCTGTCACAAATGTTTAGTTTTAAACAAAAGGTAGAAACAAAGAGTTCGATATCTTGTGATTCAAGTGGTTAGGCAGGACAATAGGAAACCACGTGACCAAAACCAAAACCAAAACTAAAACTATATATTTGAAATGAGGCATTGATCAAATAATTCATATTAGCAATCATAGTAAACTACAAACATGATGACCATCAATGAACCCGGTTGACTGACAAAGAAAGCCAATTCAATTGAATGAGTAAATGTGCGCGAATTTTAAATACATGCCACGCCACAGTTTATGACGGCTGAATAAACAATCAGACACGATACAAAGCCAAGCTTATAAGGACTGACTAAAGAAAGCAAGCTTCAATTCAATGAATACAATTGTACACTCCATTGATTACACATTAAAGCAAACCCGTCACATACACAGCTGGTATCGATTGGCAGCCAACGCCCATTTCTAGCGCAAAATTACTCAACTCGCGAAATTTTGAAATGAAATAGGCCTACCTACTACGTGCCTAGACTATAGATTTTCACACAATATATGTTGATGCCACCAAAATAAAACTTACCACCATCATTTTAACTTACCAAAATAAAATTCGAAACAAAAAATGGTAAGGGTAGCCCGTAGCATCACTCAGAAACTCCGCTGACGTCTTCGGCCGTCGATGAACAAGATGTATTAATATATTGGGCAAAATTGTCTCTTGTAAGTGTGATCTTTAAAATAACATTGATATAAAAATATCAAAACGCCTTGGCTTTCTCCACCATTTCTAATAAAGAACTTTGGGAATAGGACTCGCTAAATATTTTAACCGGCGAGGTAGGTACCAGGGAATAATCACACGGCTTGGTAGATTCGTCTGGGTTCACTCGTCTCGACTAGTCCCTCAGATTGGTATTCGGTTCATCGTCTCTTCATCATAGGCCTGAGTAGGGGCGCTAAATAAAGTTCTTCATAGAACCAGAGGTTCAACCAGGGACTTATTTAGGCTTTTAGAATCAGCCAAGCACGAGTATTAACACACAAACATGAAGACAATCAAAACCCAATTTACTGTTAATTAAGTTATATTTATTACTTACTACATCTTCTTCATTCGGTATGAAACTTTATATTAAAACTAACAAGAGAACTAGGAGTAGAACAAACTCCATTATCCAGTAATAATTAGCGAGAATTGTACTCGCTCTAAACTAAGAAGTTGTGTTCAAATCTTGACGCACACGGAGAGTTTATGGAGAGATGTTAACCATCTGAGTGAATGCCACAGACTACAATTCATTCTCAGTTTGCGTCGTCCACAAAACCTCTCTTTACAAAAAGACCATTGTGACGTTTAACGATAGTCTAATCGAAATGATACGAGAGAGTGATCTCACTCGAGGTGAATGACACCATAGTTTTGAATAAATAAATAAATTAAAATAGAAGGCACGGGCTATAAAATAATATATCGCCACAACATATATAATAGACCAATGCCTGCCTCCTCGGCTGCTTTCCATACCTCTACAAGAATATGATTGATTCCAGGTAATTCCTGTTCCACTTCTATCATGAGTGGTGGTAATGGTTTATAATCATTCGCCCATTAACAGCAACGTGATTGGAAGTACAATTAACTTTATCTTTTGGGTAATTATTTTAGTAGCGGCATGTTATTTAGTAAACATTCCTTTGAATGAATTTTGTTGTCGATTTCTGTCAGTTTTAGCCAACTATTAAGAATTATTTAGGCATAAATACTGAAATACTTACACGTATTTCAAGTTTTTAGGCCCAATGTATCAAATACATACTCCTCAATCCTAAACCAAAAATAATTATGTCGAAATATTCAATCAAATATTGGCTGACTGACGTAGCACTGTATACATAACTACACCATACATTGCATAGAGTAGACGTTAATTGGTCGGGAGTTTGGCGCTGTCTACATTCATCAGTCGCTAATCTATTACCCATCATATCACCGTACTTTGATAAAACAATAATATTGGACAAAATACGCCTAGATGTAGAAGACACTATGCCTTCCGATTAATAACCAATCTCAGCTGTATAGCATTCAATTTTAACCTTCACTAATCATAGTTGAATCTGTCACATTCAACCAAACCTAATATAACCCGTTGAGATCACGGCGTTTTACTTGATCATTATGAAGTGTTTTTGTCCTCAAGTGCTCATTTGGGCATTGAACGACCACACGACGAAATAGTGCCAGAATCGCGGCTGCTTGACTATCTACTGAAGATAGCTGCACACCGTGCTTTGACAGTGGCTTCACGCGTGTAAACGCGGTGCCTGTGGAAATTTTGGAGTGGAATAGCCGGGTTAACGATGGAACTGGTAGCGGCATCAAAGGCAATATTGGTGAGGTTAATATTTGCCATCCATGGAAGTATTGGAGTTGTTGCTCTGGTTGAAATTACTAAAGTAGATTGGTATTTACTAGCGGAATGTCTGATTTTTGTCTCCGTTTTTGAAACTTTTATAACGCTAAAGATAACCAACAGAGGCGAATGGAAATGGTAAGGATTTAATTATAGATTAAAATATTTAGGAACCGTTTTTTTATTTATTTGAATTTTGACCAACTTCACCAAAAATATTTGAAAATTGGATGAAAATCAGGCTTTTTTATGATTTTTTTGAAAATTTAGCTTTTTTTAAAACCATTTTTGGTGCAAATTTCTCAAAGTTAGTAAAAATTTAAAACAAAACAAAACAAAAAAAGCGTCCTAGATATTTTTATCTAGTCTAATTTTTTTTGTTACGTTGACCGAAAAAATTGGGTCAAAAAAATGTGTGTGTTTTTTTATTTATTTTTTTTTTTTTTTTTTTTTTGGATTTTCTTCAAATATTAACACTTTGGCCCAAATTTGACATCACAGATGAATTCATCAAGTCATTGCCATTCTAAAAATGTATACTTTTAAGACCACCCTAAAAAGAACAGAATGTGACTTCATATTAATTGTCAATTATTGACAATAGAATAAGTTTTAATGATTTTGAGAGAAAATTGTGTATTGCATTCATCAGTACATAAGCGCCTAAGATATTTATTTTAAAGTATTTATTGTTAACTGCATTTATACTACATTTGTGTTAAATATAAGGTCAATTGCGCTGACCAAAACAGTGGACAATATTTAGGTACCATCCTAAATTTACAAACAATTGAAATTGTTCTATAAAGTCTATAAATCTCTTAAGGTTAAGTAACATTTGACCTTCTCGGGAAAATATGTCTGTTAAGTGATCGGTCACCCACCTTTAAATTTATAAAGTTTACTTTGAGGACTGTTAAATATCAAAAATATCAATTTTAATAATTTACCATAAAATTTGTATTATATCACGAATTTAAAATAAAAAAATCAAAATTATTTGATATCAGAAGGATATTCCTTGTATTTAAAATGCAATTTGGTGTGTCTGATGTGCTCTCAGGTCCCACACAAATACTGTGCAAACGTCGCTATCCGAGCCCTTAAACGCACCCTAACCATTTAAATTCCCAGGTTCATAGCAGGATCCCTTAGAGATTTTATACCCATTTGAAACACTCTCATTAAAACTTGCCCCAAGGATGAACCTGGAATGTTTTTACCAATTACCAATATAGGCCTACACATACAATATATGTAGGACGAGCACACTCAAATCCTAATTGGTTCCTCATGATTTGACAAATGTTTCAAATACACTCTTAAAAATATTTTACTCAACTTGAGTAAAAAGGTCACAACTCAACAAAATGAGTCAAAACTTACTCAAATTGAGGAAATAATACTCAACATTGAGCTCCTATTGAAAATAGTACCCAACATTGAGGGTATCATTTATGGCTCAATGTTGGGTATTATTTACTCAATTTGTTGATTTGTGACTTTGTTTTTTACTCAACTTGAGTAAAATCCTTTTTAGAGTGTATATTATTTGTAAATATGCCAAAATTGGAATATTTTGAATAGAGTTTCATCTGTTAAATTACCAATTGCAGATAGCTTTCCTTATTTTAGTGGATCGTTTAATTAATCATGTTTAAGCGTTTTGATGCATATATCACATACATATCAAAATCACTGCGTTTTGATGCATTTATCACACATCATAATCGAAATCACTGCGTTTTGATGCATATATCACACTTCATATTAAAATCATGCAAGAAGAACATACTTTGACCCATCAACCAGAAAGTGCATTGATACCTCATTAAGATGATATAATAATTACTGGTCTGTACCAAGCACCGTTAGCTTTCAACATTTTTTGTAGATTGCTACCATATCCGCTGTAGCCAATTTATTTGTTCATATATAGTTACTCTAAAATCGATTTGATAATTATTGTAAATAGATGTATAACAAGTTTTGGAAAGTAAATATAAGCAATTTGACTAATACATCCCACGTACCTGTACATTACCTTCATAACGTATTACCAGAAAGTGCACATCAAATTAATATATAAAGTACTGGGCTAATTTACCGCACTTAAGATTGCGCATTCGAATGCCAGGAAACATCAACTATAAAAAGTGAATCCATTTTTTGGTTACATGTATACATTTGTTACTATCTTCATATATTGAAAGCATTTTCGCTGCATGTTTATCAAAATAAATATTGTCCGCCATTGTGGTCGGTTCATGATATTGCTGTCAAAGATACTGGTATCTAATTTCACTTGATCGGTTTTCTATCATGGGCCATCTCTGATATTGATTACAACCAACTTCATTGCCTCACACTTATTGCACGTGAAATTGACGATGAAAATTTGAAGATTAATCAGTTTGGTTAGATGTTCACAGTTGTTGAAGGGTGATTAAGGGTCGAGTTTAGGGTAAATACTACGGTCATTAGCACCAATCCGGCTTAAAATGTGGGAGGGGGGGGGCACCTGGCCAAAATGGTTAAAAAGTGGCTGAAAAGAACAACAAATTTGTCATTTTGCCGAAAGGTGTGTGTGTGGGTGGGGGGGGACGCGTCCCCTGTCCCCCCGGATTGACGCCCATGATTACGGTAATGATCTGATCAACAATATGCATCAGGCGGATGTCGCAATATTTAATTTTTAACTTGACTAGATACTGTACGTAACTAAAAGTAGTGAACACACATTGTCAAATTCTGCTACAATGGCAGTTAAACTGGACTCGTTAACTTCTGAAATACGTAATGTTTATTGTTTTTATTTTTGTTGAAGAAATAGAACGGCATTACTTGTGTTTGATGTATCCCAAGTCATTGGCATGTCATTTTGATGGTTTGGCTACATAATGTCTATGTACAAAATTCTTTTGCAGATTAATTCGTTTAGCAAAAATATCATCAAATTTGAATTACCTTCTGGCATGTCTGGTGTACCTGAGCAGTGTAATACATATAGAGGCATAACTCGCAAACACAAAATCGGAATCAACTGAAATTTTGGGAATAAGCTTTTTTTTGGATATCTACTGAAAAATATCATAAAAAGAGGATGCTATGATCACGAAATACTCCTTTAACTATATAATTGTACCTTTTAATGGTTAAGGTATACTGCTGGTTAGGGTTAAGATCAATAGTATTACCATCTATGCTACCACTTTCTTTCAATATTTGAGTTATAATTTTAAAGCCTGCAGCAATCAAACAGTTCATATTTGTGTAAAAAAGGAAAAGAACAGAGCAAAAAGTCCTTAAAACCACGTACGATTTCCGTCAACTTGATTTTTTTTTGTATTATTTACCTAAAATGTTGATATTTTATTAGTAATAACTGCCATGAAGTGTTTCTGTCCATTTTAATCCGAAATAACGAGGTAAAGTGAAAGAAAACACATTGGCTATGAAGTTAATAAAACATTTGGTTGAAATTGCTATTTTCCTATACCACAATTGACTGATTCCATATAAGTTTAAGTTGGGACATGTGTAAACATTATGAATATACCAAAAAATAATGGTTTGAAAAAAATTAACCAAATTCATTTTAAAAGATCGTACATTATGGCTTTAAAACAAATATTACAACATTATGCTTCCAAACGTCCATAAGATACATCATTATGTACTGCTATACTGCAGAACCAATCGGAAATTGCGAATATAACACGTCGTAAACAATTATGAAAGAAATGTGAAATATATAACTGTATCATAAGTGCTGCCATGCATGATGTCAACTAAAGTTCCGAAGAAACAGTTCGTTGTATTTCTCTCATAAACATGTTATACCGTATATTTATAGTAAAAACGTCAACTCATTAGCACTTTAATATTTCCAGAATTTTTATATATACTTTTAGTTGTCATTGGGGTTTTAATTCAAAGTTGATAGAGAAAATAGCGATATATCTGAGCAAATGACGTTTCTATGCACATGTAGACAATTCGCCTGTCTAATATAGACACTAATGAACCAAATGATTTGATTTTAATATATACAGGGCGAGTCTGAAAATGCTACTCTCTCAAAAATGCTTTTTTGTTTTAGGACGAAGATGATACTCGCAGTAAAATAATAACTCCTAAATCCGGTTTCACATTCACAATAGTTTTAGAACTTGAGAGAAAACGTGTAAATTACTAGCATAGCTTACTGGGTATTTTTGTCTATCTAATAATAAAAACACAATGGAACTGAAAATGTTAGCAATCCCTAGAAACACTTCAGACGAATTTGCGTTCTTTTCTGAAGCTGAATTGGTGTAAATAATAATAGCATGGCCAAAGATATATTTACAAAAATGAAATAACTCTACGACGAGTGTGATTATCTGGACTATAAATACTACATTCAGTTAATTATCCTTATCATAATTATAGTGATGTCATTGTTATGTGTAGGCCTATATAGGATCGTGTAAATCACAATAGCTCAAAGTCAAGGTGGTTTTTAATGTGTCCACATCCAAGGTTTAATGCCATTGAGAATGCATTAAAACTAAATAGAACTAACACTTACACTTACATTACAAGTACGTATCTTTAATGAGTAAATAGGTGATAGGCAGGCCCGTACGCAGGGGGGGTGCGGGGGGTGCGACCGCACCTCCCCAAATTTGCAAAAGTATACAAAAAGTCCCAAAATTTAAGAATTTGCGAGCGAAGCGAGCAAAAAAATCAGGTTTTTTACGGTTTTTTGGTCAAAAAAGGTCCAAATTTTTAGGGAAAAGTCCACTTTTCACAAAATCGCCCTGTCCCCTTTGAAAAAAAGTCCACTTTTTCAAAATCAGCACCCCCCCAAAAAAATCCTGCGTACGGGCCTGGTGATAGGGCCTACTTATTACACATTTAATTGTCTCAACGTCTTTTCCAAATGTATGCTCTATACGCAGAACCTTTATTGTGTATCGTTTGCATATAGAGTTGAGTGAGGGTGCTTATTAATTTTTCATAATTGAAAAATTTGTGTAGTTGAGTTTTAAATGAATCGGTAATTTGTAATTTTAAGTTCTAAAATCTTCAATTCAGTTCAGGTTATTGACATTACCAAATATGTAGGTACAGTCAAACACAGAAAAGAAACGCAATTGCAATACAACAAATCTTAAAACTAAATCTAGCTTAAATATTAATGTTTTATGTTATTCTAAGGCAGAATTTACATATCTATAATTATTGGAAGAATACAATCATAATCATTAACGTGATTAGAATACAATTTCCATTATCATATTGATTATCAAATCATTATATACATGAGCTATACCAGATATCAAAAAACACATTTTCTCTTATCGTATCATGAAATGAATGTCATCTTCGATGTCACTCAGATTACAAAAATTACACAACCTATTTTCTAACGAAGTCTTATTTTAAAATGTACTTCCTTTTCTTTAATAAGGAATGAGCATTTATCCTTAATCAACTAAAATTAGCTGTAAATGACCTATTAAACATGGTAATGTTATTTTCAAGTGTAACATTTTTTAACGACAATAATTATGTGCGAAGTTTAGTCTGAAAGCTGTTTACATCCTTATCCAAAGATTATTATATTTAGTATCAAGTTAAATAAAATCAAAATAAATATGAAAAAAAAAATAGCATCAGCCCCGTTTATTAGATTTTCGATTTATTAGATTTATTAGTGGCTCACCAGCGGGAGGTGTTTTTTTTTTTTGCCGGTCCCTACCTCGAGGGAGTCTTGATTATAAGAGGGCCGAAACTCCCCAAGACAGGTGGCAATCAACTGATGATCCCGCTGGTGAAAGCACAAGACAATTTCCATCTGTGGTCTTTGTGTATAATTATGATATATTCGGAATTTTTTCTCAAGTAATTCTGAACTAATACAAAAATCAACAAAATTAATGGTTATCTTCAGGTCATTGTGCAGGAAGAATCAATCTCTACTGTCTGCTGTCAACTTTCGTGGCATTTTAAAGGGGCATTTCGTGATCCACAGCCTCATCCCCCACTTTTCCCAAAAAAGTTGAGATTTTTACACCACTGGATACCTCTGGCTACATAATGTTTATGTACCAAATATTTCTTGCAGATTAATTCGTTTAGCAAAAATATCGCCAAATTTGAATTTCGTTCTGGTGCACCAGAACGAAATTACAACACATTGTCTATGGGGCAGTGTAATACACATAATCATGCATAACTCGCAAACGCAAAATCGGAATCAACTGAAATTTTGGAAATAAGCTTTTTTTCGTGGATATCTACTGAAAAATGTTATAAAAAGAGGATGCTAGGATCACGAAATCCTCCTTTAAGTGAAATGATTTAACTTTAATAGAATGACTATAACTCGAACTACTTTTAAGTGATTTAAATTCCGTTTTGTTTTTACATTAAGCTTAATTGTCCAGTATCTGGTTTAATTTGTCTTTTGCTTGAGATGTCTACTAGGTATGATCTCAACAGCCTTTTGATCATTTCTTTTACGATTAATTGTGTCTGTTCGCATGATATTTTCTCGATATTTGTACTTTTCTGCGTTTTTGATGTTTGACCACAGAATATGATATGACATAAATACATATATGCATACCAGACTAATAATCAAAACATATTATACTTAATAAACTTTTATTTCTAGTGTACACGACTCGCACGTCACATATCTGAATATAGAAAACAAATTTGCTAGTTAATTTGTCGTTGGATGTTGCATCTTATGATAATGTCTGATTTAAAGCTTGTGAGTCAGTGGCACTAATCCTACGTTCCATGTGATTGATAACACATGAATATATGTTGAAGAGACATGATCATAACTGAATGCCTTCAGTGACATCAAATGCAGCAAACCATAAAGAGTTCGCCATGCCATATATGGATTACAGAAATGACTTACTAAGCCATTGCTCCAATTGTTGTCTTGGAGATGGAATAATATTATTATTGTTGTTGATATAATTATTATTATTATTATTATTATTATTATTATTATTATTATTATTATTATTATTATTATTATTATTATTATTATTATTATTATTATTATTATTATTATTATTATTATTATTATTATTATTATTATTATGTTTTGGTTCTCCTCCAGATGATTTTCATGAATTGAGGAGGGAGCTAGGGAGGTAGGGAAGGAGGGATGTTTTTTTTTTAATTTTTATTATTATTATTTTTTATTTCAATGTAAAACCGAGCATTGTCAGTAGTTTTTGGTCTTTTCCAACAGTGCTTGAGGAAAGGATGAGGTTTTTTTCTTCACATGTGAGATTCTGAGGGAATCCCCCTAGAGTACCACGAAAAGACTTGGAGGTGATCTTTGTTCTCTAATAAATTCATTTTAATAAGTTTTCATAAATCATTTCAAAGTCTAAAAAAAAAAAAAAAATCTAAAAAAAAAAAAAATTGACAAATCCCAGAAATTGAGGAGGGAGGGGACAAGAACCAAAATATTAATTTTATACGGCCTTATTATCATTAGTAGTAGTATAGTTACTAGTGGTTGTGTATTGAGAGCAGGACTCTAATTTTATTCCTTGAAAAAGAAAAGGTTTGTCTTTTAGAAACGTCGGGTTTTTAACTTTGTTTATACCTTATGTGTAATTTTCCCCGTTTTTTAATATTATCATTTAGAAAGTAAAATACAATTTTATAAATTCTAATAAACCTCTTTATACAATCGGTTGATTAACCTTTAATAAAACTACTGTCCCAGAAGTCCTTAAATGAGGTCAAGGGCTAATATGGTATTAAACTTGTATGACCACATATAAACCTGAAAAAGCACATGGATATTTATTCAGTGGCACGTACTAAATATGATCAGGAAAGCATTGGCATGCATGGTCTTACTTAATATTACTTCCATAAATGAATACTATGTTGGTTTCTATAGTTTATAACAACCTTGGTAGAAAGATCAACGATCGCTATAGTATTAGTATAAATGTATACTATGTCACGGTTGAACTTGAATTTATAAATTTTGTATCATACCAAAATCTCGAGGAAGCATCAATGGGGATGCAGGGGACCATGAACAGGAAAGCCTACACTTGCATACGGCTTGATCGTTATTTTACCAATCATTCTAAACCCTAGAATGCGAGTTTCAGTTTCTTTGTTAATTACCCGGTATGTTTACAACCTTGGTTTATAACATTTCAAATTAAAATATATCTATGAAAAGAAAAACTTACATTTTAAGATCATAGTTTGCTGAGACTATAATTCCAAATTAAACTTTTGTTGGTCCTAATGAACAAGTCCTTTTATCAATAATCTGATTTGATGTAAAAATAGCAACCGACTTACCTTCTGTTATTGTTTATGTATTTCTAAGTTTGGGTTAGAAACCACCTTTTCATGTTATGGAATACTGTGTACGAGGTCAAGAACGATTTGTATTGGTATATGTATACTTAAACAGAAAATGTGAATATCACATGAATACTGAGAGCATCAAAGAAATCAAAGAGCATCCTGGATTTGGAAAGTGTACAATGTTGACACATTTTATTATAATTTATTTTTTAATTTTGTCTTTTGTTTTTGTGTTTTTATTATTGTGAATAAACTCCAACGAATGCCATTAATAATCTCATAGAATAGCTCACTGCATGGAATTGAAAACCAAACTGGAACTGGGTTATATACCCAAACCTGTGAAAATCCACTTGGCATACTTTTATCAAAGGACATCCGTGATCAGAAAAGTGTGCTTTACAAAACTCATTGTCGCAATTTTTATGATTCAACGGGGCACCAATGAACAGGGATACATGCTCTACCATGCCCTTTGACACTTTTTTAAAATATTCTTCCAATGTAAACTTGTTGTTTCTTTTTGGGTGTTTTGTCACCTATTTTCAACCTCCCTTTGGAATAAATTTCAACCAATTGATAAAATCGATTAAAGGACAGAGATAAAAAACAAAACAAAATACTTTGACATGACTTTGTATAATAATAATAATAATAATAATAGGTACAGTACATGGGTGCATATCATGGTTCATTTATGCAAAGAAAAACTTACCTTTTATGAACCTATTGATGGGAATATTATTCAAAATTAAACCCTTGTTGGTCCTACACAGTTTCTTGTTCTTTTTTTTTATACACAAGCTCATTTTTGGATCAGTGTAAAAATACCATTTGTTTCGTGTTTATGTATTTCTAAGTTCGGACTAGAAACCACCTTTCCAAGTTACGGAATAAGATGAGGTCAATACTGATTTGTATAGTGGTACATGTATACTTAAGGGTAGACGAGGTATTGTTGGTCGAAGCAACCTAAAAATCGATTTCCATTATCTAGATCAATATATTATTGAAAATTAACACCTTGATGTTTTGCAAAAGTTCATTCTACAAATCGTATACTTTGCAAACTTGCTTAATTTATTGTTGTTAATGAGTTATGTACGTTTTACAAAAGTGTTGTTGTTTCAGCCCTCTTTACAATGTAACTCAAGAACCACAGCACCTATACAAGTACATCTGCGATATTTTAATTCTTCTACACGCTCGCTATGAATTGAGCAATGCAGTTTTTGCCAAAGCTCACTACCATTCGTAAGATGCTGTGAACTACCAAATTACAGCAGTTTAAAATAATTAATAACATTAAACAGAAACTGTGAAAACATACACATGAATACTTGTCAACGAGCATCCTGGATTTGGAAAGCGTACATTATTGAAACATATTGCTGAAATGTTATAGACTATAATATTATATTTTGACCTTGGTTTTTTTTAGTTTAGATTATTGTTGAATAAATTCCATAGAATATTATTGTTTAATATTATAAATTTCATAAAATAGCTCACTGAAATTAAGAACCAAACTAGACCCGAATTTACCAAAACCTGTGAGAATTATATCCACTTGTGTGCCTTTAGTAAAGGTCATTCGTGATCAGGAAATTGTACTTTACAAAACCCATTGCCGCCATGGCGCCATTTTTATGATTCGACTTTTTGCATTGTTCTGCCTTTGATTTATGTTATCAATTAAAATAGTTTCTCTCTTGGTGTTTTTTGTTTTAAAATGCTTGTTCTAAAACAGCCACGGAACTACTTATAATAAAAATTGTCTAAATTGCTTACATCAGGAGCGAAACATTATTCGGTACCACTGTTTCAATATTTTTTTATATATTTTTATAATTTACGAAAAAATCTCTCTAAAATATTTGACTGAAAATAGATGATAACGGTCACAGAAGTAGGTCTATTCAAGAAGCTTTTAAAGTGTAATTGAATTGAACTCAACATTGAATTTACTCGAATATTACTAGAAATTTGAGGCGTTTAAATATTTGTTTACATTAAAACTGTATTGTTTTTATATTTTGGTATATAGGAGACAATAGCGCTAAATGGTATCATATATTTTAACCTTTTGAAAAATAAAATTTCTTTCTATATAAGGAAGCAAAATACCTTTTAGATATAATTAATTTCTTTCATAATGACCGAGGCACACATTTATATACATATATATTTATTTGTATACCATTTGCATCACTTGACCTTTTTTTTTTCAAAACCGTAATTAATTTGTCTCATGGTATTGAGTTCTGGCAATGACCGAATTAGCATGTGTCCATGAAGCATCGCTAGATTGCACAATCAATGGAATGGTTTAATGCCTCAAACCAGTACCATTAAAATGTATCAAAATAAAGCAAAACAAATATTTCCTTGAATAAAACAAATTGAAATTTGTATAGTGCCCAGGTTAAACATAGCAAAAGAACATTAATACGTGCATTATTTATGTTCTTCTTTTCAATTTTCTATTGCGTAGCCAAAAGTCAAACGCGCAATCAGTAATCTTCAATGTGATACCACAGCACATCTGTGATATAAGTTAAGCGGAACGCTTAGGGGCAGGTATTACTAGCACTGCATCTGATATATGAATACGTAAATATCTAAACATAGACTGCAGACTCTACGTACCATTTAAAATAAATAAATATTACTACGTTTCTTCGTTACTATGAAAAATAAAAAAAAATAAAAATCTTAATCACTATTCAGTCAAATTAACTCGTAATAAACATAATATTGTTCCAAAGCTTAAATGAAATAAACGACTGCAAATAAATAACAATAAACAACAACAACAACATCAATTGTTTACTGAATAAGTGTGTGGGGTACATGCATGTACTGTGGATAGGTGTGTATTTGTGGGGTGGGTTACGTATGGTGTGTACAATAGTGCATTCCAGTTAATGATAATAAATTAAACACTTTTATCAATTACATGGTAATTATGTGGTCAATATGTTAACGTGTTATAATAATAGTCATCATCATATCAGCTGGTAGTGTATTGGTTTCAGGGATCATTTAGGACTTTAGTATTGTTCAGTTTAATTTATTTAATATTTAATATTCAGGACTTACACCTTTCAATTATTTTGAAAACTTTGAGCATGAAGTCATGAAATTGAAATTGACTTCTAAGACTTTTAAGAGGTTAAGGTTTGTTTCCCTCGGCGAATTAAAACCGATATCGCTCGCGGCGGAAAATATACCAATTTGTTATTATTTGCCTGAAATATGTTGCTCAATACATGTATTATTTGTTGTTAAGCATATATTAGTGTGCTTAAAAGCTTACGTTGAAGCTTGATCTGTTGTTGCAAGTATGTGATAGGTTACCACTATCTGTCGCGTTCATGTTATGTTGTAAATCCAGACTATTGTCCTTATATAGGGCTCTGTCCCTTAACACATAGATGAAGTAGTGTGCTATCAGTAGTAGATAGTTGATGAAGTAAGTGTGCTATCAGTAGTAGATAGTTGATGAAGAAGTGTGCTATCAGCAGTTTGATGAAGTAATGTGCTATCAGCAGTTGATGAAGTAGTGTGCTATCAGCAGTAGATAGTTGATGACGTATTGTTCTATTAGCAGTAGAAAGTAACCGAATGAGTGCTATCAGCAGAGTGCTATCAGTAGTAGATAGTTGATGAAGTAGAGTGCTATCAGTAGTAGATAGTTCATGAAGTAGTATGCTGTCAGCAGTAGATAGTTAATGAAGTAGCGTGCTATCAGCAGCAGATAGTTAATGAAATAGAGTGCTATCAGTAGTAGATAGTTGATGAAGTAGTATGCTGTCAGCAGTAGATAGTTAATGAAGTAGTGTGCTATTAGCAGTAGATAGTTGATGAAGTAGCGTTCTATCAGCAGTTGATAAAGTACTGTGCTATCAGCAGTTGATAGTTGAATAACGTATTGTTCTATTAGCCGACTTAGAAAGTAACCGAATGAGTGCTATCAGGAGAGTGCTATCAGCAGTAGATAGTTGATGAAGTAGTGTGCTATCAGTAGTAGATAGTTGATGAAGTAGTATGCTGTCAGCAGTAGATAGTTAATGAAGTAGAGTGCTATCAGTAGTAGATAGTTAATGAAGTAGTATGCTGTCAGCAGTAGATAGTTAATGAAGTAGTGTGCTATCAGCAGTAGATAGTTAATGAAGTAGTGTGATATCAGCAGTAGATAGTTAATGAAGTGGTGTACTATCAGTAGTAGATATAGTTAATGAAGTGGTGTGCTATCAGCAGTAGATAGTCGATGAAGTAGTGCGCTATCAGCAGTAGATAGTTGATGAAGTGGTGTGTTATCAGTAGTAGATATAGTTAATGAAGTGGTGTGCTATCAGCAGTAGATAGTTAATGAAGTGGTGTGTTATCAGTAGTAGATAGTTGAAGAAGAAGTGTGCTATCAGCAGTAGATAGTTAATGAAGTAGTGTGTTATCAGCAGTAGATAGTTGAAGAAGAAGTGTGATATCAGCAGTAGATAGTTGAAGAAGAAGTGTGATATCAGCAGTAGATAGTTGAAGAAGAAGTGTGATATCAGCAGTAGATAGTTGAAGAAGAAGTGTGCTATCAGTAGTAGATAGTTGAAGAAGAAGTGTGATATCAGCAGTAGATAGTTAATGAAGTAGTGTGCTATCAGCAGTAGATAGTTGAAGAAGAAGTGTGCTATCAGCAGTAGATGAAGCAGTGTGCTATCAGAAGTAGATAGTTAATGAAGTATTGTGCTATCAGCAGTAGATAGTTAATGAAGTGGTGTGTTATCAGTAGTATATAGATAGTTAAAGAAATAGTGTGCTATCATTTAATGAAGTAGTGTGCTATAATACTTTCAACAGCAGATAGTTGATGAAGTATAACTGAATTTGTAGATAGTTGATGAAGTACGGTAGTGTGCTATCAGCAGTAGATTGTTAATGAAGTATTGTGCTATCAGCAGTAGATAGTTAATGAAGAAGTGTGATATCAGCAGTAGATAGTTAATGAAGTGGTGTGCTATCAGTAGTAGATATAGTTAATGAAGTAGTGTGCTATCAGTAGTAGATAGTTAATGAAGTGGTGTGTTATCAGTAGTAGATAGTTAATGAAGTATTGTGCTATCAGCAAGCAGTAGATAGTTAATGAAGTGGTGTGCTATCAGAAGTAGATAGTTAATGAAGTGGTGTGCTATCAGCAAGCAGTAGATAGTTAATGAAGTGGTGTGTTATCAGTAGTATATAGATAGTTAAAGAAATAGTGTGCTATCAGTTAATGAAGTAGTGTGCTATAATACTTTCAACAGCAGATAGTTGATGAAGTATAACTGAATTTGTAGATAGTTGATGAAGGATGGTAGTGTGCTATCAGCAGTAGATTGTTAATGAAGTATTGTGCTATCAGCAGTAGATAGTTAATGAAGTAGTGTGATATCAGCAGTAGATAGTTAATGAAGTATTGTGCTATCAGCACTCAGCAGTAGATAGTTAATGAAGTGGTGTACTATCAGTAGTAGATATAGTTAATGAAGTGGTGTGCTATCAGCAGTAGATAGTTAATGAAGATGTGTGATATCAGCAGGAGATAATTAATGAAGTAGTGTGCTATCAAAAGCAGATAGTTGATGAAGTAGTGCGCTATCAGCAGTAGATAGTTGATGAAGTAGTGTTCTATCAGCAGTAGATAGTTGATGAAGTAGTGCGCTATCAGCAGCAGATAGTTGATGAAGTAGTGTGATATCAACAGCAGATAGTTGATGAAGTAGTGCGCTATCAGCAGTAGATAGTTGATGAAGTAGTGCGCTATCAGCAGCAGATAGTTGATGAAGTAGTGTGATATCAACAGCAGATAGTTGATGAAGTAGTGCGCTATCAGCAGTAGATAGTTAATGAAGTGATGTGTTATCAGTAGTATAGATAGTTAATGAAGATGTGTGATATCAGCAGGAGATAATTAATGAAGTAGTGTGCTATCAAAAGCAGATAGTTGATGAAGTAGTGCGCTATCAGCAGTAGATAGTTGATGAAGTAGTGCGCTATCAGCAGTAGATAGTTGATGAAGTAGTGTTCTATCAGCAGTAGATAGTTGATGAAGTAGTGCGCTATCAGCAGCAGATAGTTGATGAAGTAGTGTGATATCAACAGCAGATAGTTGATGAAGTAGTATGCTATCTCAGCAGTAGATAGTTGATGAAGTAGTATGCTATCCATCACAACGATACTTCATTATGTCTGCTGTAGATTTCAAATGGTTTCACCCATTCAGGTGACTCCATTTGAAATTCACGCTCCTGTGTGGAAGATTATAAGGTCATATCTTTCATAAGTATATGGATTTTAACTGAAATACCCCATTCACCATTACCACAAATTGGTCATGCTGTAGTTCATTCCACAAAATAAAACCTCGCTTAATTGTGCGTCTTATGGTTCACCACTTCGCTTATAGTGAATTCAACCTATATTCAAACATGCACCAAAAATCAAAAACCAGAGTTAAGTGGTTTTTTTCGATAGACAAAACGTATTGAAGCAAGATGTTAATATATGCATCCACAAAGCGTTTTAATGCACATTAAATCTCATTAACCTATATGTGATGTGATCAAGCAAAATCAGTCGGAAGTCGGATATATTGATTTTCAGATATAGCCAAAGAAAGACAATCATTTCTTTTGCTGCATATTGTTTTGAAAATACTAACTGTTCATATCTTTGGAACTAAATGTTCAATTTCAATGGGGTTTTCTGGAAAATGTAGCTTTGCAAACGCTTTATACAATTATTTAAAAAACTGAAAATTGAATATGCCTGACTTCAAACTGATGCATGGCAATGGCATTCAAACTGATACACGCCACGATTAGAAAGTTAATGTCTAAGCAAACACAATTAATTACCTCGAATATATAGTACGTCTGTATGTGAGTGACAAAGTGTTTTATTGGGGATCCACTTAATGTTTGCTCTTGTGATTGTCCTACCATCCTTTTTCTCGATTTTTATTTGTTACTGTATATGCTATATGATATGATGATGGTGAAATAAACTTTGAGAAGTGGATAAAATATCGTCTTTAGCTTAAGTGATTTTTGGACTCTTTAAATTAGATTTGGGACTAATTCAACATCGTGCGAGCTAAGTTCTTAGCTTTATTTTATGTCGGGGGGGGGGGGCGAGCATGTGCTGACTCAATGTTGTCGTGAGAACGGCCAACACATGCGTTTAGAAATTCAAAGTGTGACAACTTGTAAACCAAAGGGACGGTGTTGATTTTATTTTGCATTTGTGATGTGTAAGAGAATAGGTTTCAAAATATGAAACCTTTTTCTGAGAAGCTACATGTAGATAATAACAACAATTTGGCTAAACGCTGAAGTGTTTTTAAACACTTCAGCGTTTAGCCAAATTGTTATTTAAAAAAAAGTGTTACAGCTAGGGATTACAGTTTACACTTTTGAAAACATGGATAGCATTATAACTGGTCTGGTGAAAATTCAATTTGCGACATTATTTTCTGGCCAAGTTGCGTGTAAATGTATCACATCTTATCTTGATAGCCAATATAACCGTAAAACCTGGCGTTTTGACGCAGAACATTTACCCGTAATTGCACCGAGTGATATACTGAGCGTATATTTTTTCTTATATACATGTGTGGTGAACTTTTTATTTTCGGGGATGTGCCTTTGCTGCAACCTGATTAAACACGATCTCAGTGACAGTATATAAGTGACGAAAGAAACTGTTATAGAAGAAAGAATTTCATAAAATATGACATAAATGAATGTCATATGCACAATTACATAATATTATACATCAACTATCTACTGCTTATATCACACTACTTATCAACTATCTACTGCTGATATCACACTGTTTTATCTACTGCTAATAGCACATTATTTCATTATGTATACTACTGCTGATAGCACACTACTTCATCAACTTCCCACTGCCTGCATTAGCTATCTACTATCTACTACGTGCTGATAGCACACTACTTCATTATATCTACTGCTTATCTCATTAACGCGGCTGTGTACTCTAGCCATTGTTTCTTTCTCAAAATTGAGTTTTTATGATATGTTTGTACCTGTTATGTTTTTTTATAAATACAAGGAATGAAAATCCAGATTTGTAAACTCCAACTGCAATATTTTAAGGATTTTATTTCACTATTCCACTCGTGTTTGAAATTGAAAAGGAAAGAAAATCTTTGTTGTACCAGCAAGGTACACGCGCGCAACAACTCATCGCGTTGCGTATCGCGCAATTTGTTAACGCACAAATACGCGACGCATACGCGACGCTTATCTGCTTGCGCGGCGCATCTTATGGAAACACCACGGAAGCACTGATTTCACAAAAACCTAGTGGTCAAATGGCTCCGTTTTAGCTGATACAATGTGGGTGTTTTCAAGTTCTTTCCCCCAATTTAAATATGAAGTTATGAATGGATTTCGCTCAAACTTCTCAAGGGGCTGTGGATTTACCCGATGTTCACGTAATATAAGTTACAAAAACGAAAACTGTCGCATTCTCCTGTGAGATTCGATGAAAGTGCAAAATGTGACCACTTTAAACTTCAACGGCCATTATTTCAATGTTCATTTTCTCGGTAAAATGGCGATTTAGGTACACGATAACTCAATAAATACAGCATCTATAGGTAAGCAAATATGATCATCGTAAAAGCATGATCGACTCAAGAAACGGTTTTCTCATTTTTTATATTTTGGTCTATTTCCGATTTTGGGCATCATTTTGTGCAAATAGGCGTTTTTGAATTTTAAAAAGTTCATTTTGATGCCTTATATGGTCAATATCTCAAAAAATAAGGCCAATATCAAAAAATAAAAAACTGTTTTTGGAATGGAGCCTCAAGATTGAGCTAAAAACAAAATAAAATATTTTGGAAAGAGTGTTTTTTTGTTATGATGTACCTAACAAATATTGCCAAAAACTCACTTTTTTGTGATTTTCTTCAAAATTGTTGTTTTTACCCCAAATCTGTATTTATATTAAGATTTATTGATGTCTTGCCTTCATAAAAATGTATACTTTTATATGTTTTGCGCGAATAATTACAAAGTTATTGCACTTTTACTACATGCATGTCTGAGAGTACACAGCCACCTTAACTATCTACTGCTGATAGCACACAAATTCAGTTATACTGAATACTGCTGATAGAACAATACTTCATTAACTATCTACTGCTGATAGCACACTACTTCATCAACTACTTACTGCTGATAGCACACTACTTCATCACTACCTAGCTGATATCACACTACTTCATCAATATTTACTGCTGATAGCACAATACTTCATCAACTACCTACTGCTGATATCACACTACTTTATTTATTTATTTATTTATTTATTTATTTATTTATTTATTTATTTATACCATTCGGCCCGTAGGCCTGGCACAGCCCAATATTGCAAAAGCAATAAATTAAAGGGAGGCCAAAACATCAAAAAAATCAAAAATAAATAGATAACTTAAACCAAAAACACTTCATCAACTACTTAATATTTACTGCTGATAGCACACTATTTCATCACTACCTACTGCTGATATCACACTACTTCATCAATATTTACTGCTGATCACACTACTTCATCAACTATATACCTACTGCTGATAGCACACTACTACATCAACTACTTAGTGTCTACTGCTGATAGCACACTACTTCATCAACTACTTAGTATCTACTGCTGATAGCACACTACTTCATCACTACCTACTGCTGATATCACACTACTTCATCAACTACTTTATTTACTGCTGATCACACTACTTCATCAACTACCTACTGCTGATAGCACACTACTTCATCAACTACCTACTGCTGATAGCACACTACTTCATCAACTACTTGGTATTTACTGCTGATCACACTACTTCATCAACTACCTACTGCTGATAGCACACTACTTCATTAGTTTCCAGGGCCCTACTGCTGATAGCACACTACTTCATCAACTATCTACTGCTGATAGCACATTACTTCATCAACTACTTGGTACTTACTGCTGATAGCACACTACTTCATCAACTACTTAGTATCTATAGCTGATAGCACACTACTTCATCAACTACTTAGTATCTACTGCTGATAGCACACTACTTCATCAATTACTTGGTATTTACTGCTGATAGCACACTACTTCATCAACTACTTGGTATTTACTGCTGATAGCACACTACTTCATCAACTACTTGGTATTTACTGCTGATAGCACACTACTTCATCAACTACTTGGTATTTACTGCTGATAGCACACTACTTCATCAATTACTTGGTATTTACTGCTGATAGCACACTACTTCATCAACTACTTGGTATTTACTGCTGATAGCACACTACTTCATCAACTACTTAGTGTTATTTTACTGCTGATAGCACACTATACTTCATCAACGAATAAGAGAAATTCGTATTTTTTTATACTTTTGTTACCTAAAACGGAAAACGATTATAGTGGGCTTTTTTTCGTTTTTCTTAGTTGAAATGAAAACGATAAACGACCATAGTGGGCCGCGTAGTCGTTTTTCTTGGTTAAAAATGAAATACGAAAAACGATTGGCCGGTCATATACGCGGACCGAACGGGCGTGGACATAATTAACCGCACCGGTCAGCATCAGTGTATTTATATCATCTTCAGTCAACACCCGTCTTTAATTACACATTTGATGAGATTAAGTTAACTGATTTTACATATTTCTAATATCTATGAGTTTGCTTATACACAATTGGCAGATTGCTCAAAGACTCCATATATCCATGATATCTAAAGCGATCCAATAAACATGATAAAGCGACTATAATTTTTCATTGATCTTCTGTTATCATTTGGTGGGGACAGAGTTGCATGTGAACCTAACCATGAAGTGTATTGGACGCTAAGAAAAAAGATCATGCAGGTTTATGTTTACATGTTGGAAGTTAATCAAATCTTTTTTAACCGACGAAATTTTCTGTCAATACCGCGAGGTGAATGTATTTTTGAAAATACTTTATTATTTTCTTTATTTTGGAGGTCATCAGATGGTCATTCAAATATATCATGATTTCGAAACCTTTTTTTTTCTTCAATACTACAATTGTAATTAGGAGGAGATGAAAGAGAAAATGTGATTTTGTTTTGATCACTTTAAAAGGTCGACAGAGAGTCATCATAAATATTGAAAATGAATCTATTGACTTTTAAAGTTCTACTGTAAACTCTATACGCACAAAACAAGTTAGATCCAGTCTAACTTTAGACCAGATCTAAGTGATTAGTCTTAAGGAGAAGGAACTTTTTGGTATTTACATACCTTACTCTATAATTGTAGATCCTGTTAAAGAGGAAGTACAGCTAGAGCAGTTCCTCTGGGGTGAACCAAACCTGCCTGGTTATCAAATTAGTCAATGACAAGGTTATCTCTGAATTAAACAGGTGCTAATTGATATTTTAATGTTATTGCATCAATTAGCACCTGTCAAATTCAGAGATACATTGTTACTGATTAATTTGATAACCAGGCAGGTTTGGTTCACCCCAGAAGAATTGCTCTAGAGGGGACTCTTTAAGGTCAAATACATTTGTAGCTTAATATTAGATGGGTGCATTTTAATTTTTGGACTTTTCTAGGAGTAAAAGAGGAAAATAAAATATAAGAGGTACTACCTGGCCTAACTGGTTTTGTGCATACGACCTAAGATACATGAATTAACTAAACTTTATCTCCCTCTCTTAGGGCAATGATACATCCAGATGACAATAACGCAAAACACAACTACTGTCTGTTCAATTAGCTTAGATTCTTGAATTTTTAAGATAATTGAAAAAATAAACAATTGTGGCCAAAGTCATCAAAGAAAAGTGTTAGCACAGCCTTAGACCTAACGTGATTTATACTTTTCAAATTCCAAAGTTCAATTTAAAACCCCATTTCTTTTCAATTTTGCCTCATTTTAGCAGTTACTTGGGTCCACCAAAAGGGTTCGCGACCTTTTTACAAATTGAGTGGGACGGTCCATTCTCAACTTAGGGCATAAACCCTATGCAATTTAGCAAAACAATCTGTCCACCAATCTGTCCTGCCATTTCGATTGTTATACCGTTCCGGTTATTGGATAGGTTCTATAGTTGATGATGGTCCACTGGTTTTTGTTACACGAAATTTTATGTAGTAGATAAAGGGTGAGAAACAGACCATTACCATAGATAATCGGTGTCTTGTTGAGGAATGGTGAGCATGTTCGAAGGCGAGACGCTCGAAGGGTCGAGCCTTCCGAGCGACTTCAACATGCGAACCATACCTCAACAAGACACCGATTATCTATGGTAATGGTCTGTTTTGAACCGTTTATCTTACATATACGGTGAGCCAAAATAAACGAATTTGTTGTTATGGTTTATTCATTTTCCAAAAGACAAACTGGAAAAGCTGATATGATTATCTTGTGTAAGTTTAGGGTTTTCCAAAAATAAAAACACACCGAGACAGTGTAATATTCTTCCCGTGTGTCCTGCGTTTGAGTCTACGAGTCTTATCTAGTGTCAATTGAAAGTGATTTAATCAAATCAATACAGCATTGATTTTAACCGGAGATTCTATTCAATTCACTTGTGGTCATGTCCCACTCGATTATACATATTCGTAATATTAATAATGAATATGTAAATAGTTCAAAGGTCAAAGTGGGTGTGTTTTACCTAGACATGGCGGTAACTCATTTAACACCATAGAATTTATATTTATCTTTAATATAATTATAGAACAAATGTCCTGAACCAAATCAACGCATATTCCTGGGTACCTTCCTCGACCTTTTTTGGTTGGGGTTAGGCCGCAGATTGTTGTAGTTTTTCTACATCTAGTCTTGTGGCCTGTAATGTACTGCATTTTAGGTGCAAAATATCCTTGGTTGAACTTAATTTGTAAGACCTCATGGCTCTTGTTTTGTTACCTACTTTGTCGGAATCTGCGTTAGTTGGGAGAGGGGGACAAAGGTAGATTGACATCCTCGTCCTAATTATACAGGCTTTAAGACATAATACAAACTAATTTGCATTATTCAATATAGGTGTTCTTGGTGTCATTCAATACGCACAAGTATTGTTTACCATCTTCATTTAAATCTAATATGCATAAACTTGCATAATAATTTATGCTGATCGTGTAAAATATATTAAACTTTGATGCATTTTAAGTTTGTTGAAATGTCCAAAAGTCAAATAATGTGGCCAGTGTTTCTAAATATGAACATGTACTTCTCTTGTTCAAAATTTATTGACCTGACCAAGATTATCTTGACCTGACCAAGATTATCTTGACCTGACCAAGATTATCTTGACCTGACCAAGATTATCTTGACCTGACCAAGATTATCTTGACCTGACCAAGATTATCTTGACCTGTCCAGATTATCTTGACCTGTCCAGATTACTTGATATAATCGACAGTTGACCAGCCTTTGAACAAAAGAAATACAATAGATAATGGAACAAAAGAAGAGGGCTAGACGTATATGGCACGATTACGTTTTATGCATAACGTTATTCTGAGCATTATTTTTTCCTAAACAATGACATTAAAATTATGGATTTCGTTTTTATTTCAACTGGTTTACCATGTAAATTGAGTTTTGTTTAATACCATCATTCCTTCCCAAGAATATCAGCATTCGCTTGACATTTTCAGATACAGTGACTTTTCAAGAATTGTTTTCTGTAACCTGATTGTTTTAAATAATATTTTCTTGTATAAAAGTTCTTTTGTTTCCAAATGTCCTTTGTCATAGTTTGTATTCAACAAACAAAACGAAATAACAAATTAAAAATAAATGTGTATAGTTTTATAATAGGCCTACACCTTCTCAGACCCATTCGCACAATGAATAAATAGATAAATAAATATAAATCAATCAATCAATCAATCAATCAATCAATCAATCAATAAATAAATAAATAAATAAATAAATAAATAATTAAATACGCAAGGAATGTATTTATAAAGCTGGGCCTATTTTAGAAAACCTAAAATCATAAATAATAACGTAATGTTTCAACGTAGGGTTTAAACACAAATTAGGCATACTGGCAAATATAGCTATTTTGCTGGACAATACTTCCTGGTGCGGATGGTCGAATAAATACTATCTCAGCACATATGACATTCGTCCCCATTGCTCTAAATGGATTGATTCAAAAAGTTTATAGTACCCGACGTTCTATGGCTTTTTATAAAAATATCGCGGGAAAAGACCAAAATTGAAAAGAAATGGGGTTTTAAATTGAACTTAAGAATTTGAAAAGTATAAATCATGTTAGGTCTAAGGCTGTGCTAACACATTTCTTTCATGACTTTGACCACAATGTTTTATTTTTTCAAATATCTTAAAAATTTAAGAATCTAAGCTAATTGAACAGACAGATAACATATATAAAAAGGTGCCTTTAGAATAAAAAAAAAAGGTGGGTAATGGTGAATCCAACGGACGAGGATACAAAACACATCAAGGATCAATAAATGATACAAGAGGATACCTTATATGAACAACTAGACAAAAAGAGCAAGGTACACCAACTTCCCAGCAAACACAAAACGTTTTCGACATCATTCACAAAATGTTATAAAAGGTTGTCAGAAAACGTTTAAATGGCGGGTTATATAAAGGATACACTAATGGTGTAAAACGTTTTCATAACATAAATAACATTTGTTGGTAATTTACTGCACAGCAAACACAAATGTTTTACAGATAACAATTAAATGTCGGGTTATATAAAGGGTATAAAAACGTTTTTATAACATTCCAAAAACATTTTTGAAAACTTGGTACAAATTATTCTAAACAGAATGTTATTGAAGGTTGAAAATATATTTTGCAAAAAATGTTTGCCCAAAATATTTACAATAAAGTTTTAAAAATGTTTTCACGACCTTTATATAACCCGACATTTAAATGTTATTAAAACGTTTTTGTAAAAAACATTTCTGTGTTTGCTGGGTGCAAATATTTTAACATAATAATATTTAAGTTGTGACAAAATATTTGGCGCAAAATGTTTGCAAAAATAGTTTACAATGACATTTCGAAAACATTTTAAAAATGTTGTTGTTGTGTGTTTCATACAAAACGTTTTAAACGATTTCATGACCTTTATAACCCGACATTTTAATGTTATTGAAACATTTTTACTTAAACCAAAACCCAAAATATAACTTATTTAAAACGTTTTAAAAACGTTTTTGTGTTTGCTGGGTTGGCGTGAAGTAAAATACAGACTAGACGGTACGCAGAGGGGGAGGGAGGGCAAAACTGGTTAATGTAGGCATTAGAAGTAAAGTTCGATAGCCAAAAATTACCAGTTCTAACTTCTAAGGCCCACAGAAATGCTAAACCTGCAAAAACAACATTAATCATGGGAATACAAAAGTGCACTAGAACAAGTGATGAAAATCACTGTGCACATATAAACAAACAAAACAACATTCAATGCATTACATAAAACAAACAATAAACATGTGAAGGATTTATAATGCATTTGCGTTGCTTGACTGAAAAACGTTATTAAAAACTTCGGTCGAAGTTTTGCCACAAGTTAAAAAAAATAACGGTTAGTTCATGAAAAAGAAGAAGTGAAATTTAGCAAAACGCGACGAGGTTTATTTGCCCGTAAGAGAGCTCTATTTGTTCCGCTATTGTATCCGCTATTGTATCCACTATTGTATTCTATTCATAAAAGCTACTGCAAGAATCGCGGCAATCCCTGATATTGCTGATGTCTACCGCCGGCGTTTCGCATTTATTAACAATCAAAATTATCCCATACTCTTACATTTATAGTCTTATTCTCACCTTTTATATAATATTAAAAAATTGCAATTATGAAAACTACAAACTTTGAAAGTGAAAATATATTTACCATCGAAAATATATCATACTTAAATTCTATAGACCCTATGCAATAAACCAACCGGAACGGTATAACAATTGAAATGGCAGACATGTTGGAGGACAGTTCTAAGATAGCTTAAGATGACAGAGGGACAGGTCTCTAGATCGATTCCACAACCATTCATACCTATTCTCTGTTTTATTGTATTATCATGCGAATTGCCCTGTGGTACCTTACGGAGGACAGAACTTTATTTAAATGAGGATGACTCTGTCATGAGTGACGTAGTATTGCATACCCTCTATAGAGTCTATAATATATCCAACCCAGAAGTGCCCATTTATTTAAATTGTTGTAATAGCGCCCAAATATCCCCACAAATATCTTATACACGATTTTATTGATTCATTTTGGGCTAAATCAAAAGTCAGAAGTAGTTAAAAAGGGCCACATCATCACCATTACTTGCTGCTTTACAAATTATCCTCGCTTGACCAAACACGCATAGTACGTTGATCGAAAACCCTAGCGTGGTTGTCTTAACAATGCAAAAGAGATGTACAGCTTACCCACTAACACTAGCTCATTTACAAAAACCTATTGAACAGTTACGTAGTCCATCGATAGTGCGGACACTCTTCACTCGCAAACCACCAAAATTCGGGCTATTTTGGCGTTGGAAAAGAAATCTCGTGAATAGAGTGCTCTCTCTACTATCTGCCTACATGTTTACGTTCTAGAAATGCCAACTAAAATCATCCAACAACTTCATTTTAAGAATTATTTCAGTATAGAAATCAATAGGAACAGAAAGAGTATGGTCTACACATTCCAGGAAAATGTTTTATTTGTTTCTTCCGCCATTCTATATTTCCCTAAAATTATCACATTTTTTCTCCAAAATCCTATGTAAATGATTCTCCACGCTACGCAGAAATTATGTGCGATAAATCATACAAATTTGCCACAATTTTACATCACTTTAGACAGTATTGCAATATCTTGATGATTTTAGGCATTTTCAACGGCAACTTGAGTATATTCAGAAATAAAATAGCGCGCCAAGGGGATGACACTCTTATTCACGCATTCATTTACAACGCAAACTTGGATCGAATCCCGATGGTTTGTGACCAATGAAATGTCCGCACCCTGGATTTATTCATCCCTGGTATGAATTATTTATTAGGTTTGTCAAGGCAATAACCACGATCCGTTTTGTAATAATATAAAAGCACTTGCAATAGAATCCCGCTGAGTTCAATTAACTGCGCCCTGAAACCGATGGAGAGGTGCCCCATAAAGAAGCTATTCCATTGACCTCTATTAACAGGTCAGTGACCTCTCCCTACACAAATGAACAAGTACAATAGGACAAGGCCAGCACCTATTACCTGCTTTGTAATGATGTTATTTTGAAGTCGTGAAGATTAGTAATCGTCTGTGCATATGAACTGCGCATTTATGATGCAAAATATTAGTTCTATATAATATAAAATTACAAATACTGGTATTATGATACACGGTATAGGTGATATATAAAACGACTAATAAAATCATGTCATCATGGCGTCATGTCAAAGGTTCATTATATCCCGTATGTTTGTCTAAATTCATATATATATTTGAAAAAAATTCTACACCCATTTAATATGTACTCAGGTGGAACCTTGCCTTTTTAATTTTCATTTCTTTTAATGTAACAAATTCAGGTTTTTCCATTACGCGGGGCCGCCGGGCAATACAAATTTAATGCTAACATTGAATGAACGCAGAATCAAGAATGGGCGTTTCTAGTACATACAGCGTCTGACTCTACCTGAGGACCTAGCCTAAGTCCCATGGGCTCCAAGAGTGGCTCTCCATACACACATGAACAAATACAATGACGGGTCGCCATTGCACTCCATACACAAATGATCAAATACAATGGAGAGCCCGACTGCCATGCAAATGAGCCAAGTGCCCTCTCAAGGGTCTGCTCTGTGATATCACACTGATCAGACTGATCTTTATGTTATTACAGCGAGGCTCACATACAATGTTCAACACAAAGTGAACGATGTTATAACTTGGAGGGCTAACAAACCAACACCGCCAAATTCGACTGACGTGTGAACAACGTGGGATGCTATGAGGAAATTGAATACTCGTTGTATGATCATGCATGTGTGTTTATGGTTCGGATAGCGGTTACTTAGCAACTCTCGTTCCGCCTTGGGTTTATTGAATACACTCTATATAAAGTCATCAATATGTCGTTTCCAGTCCTTGGCTGAACTATTGGGTTCAGCTATTAATTTTTTTAATAATTCTGTTAACCCCATAGCATTAAAAAACTAGTATTTTGATAAATAAAATAGCTGGATGCGGTATGCAGCTGATTGGGGTGGTTACGGGTCGTTAAAACCACTAACCGCGAAATATGAATATCCAACTAGTTTGCCCCGCAGGGCTACAAAGAACCGCTAACCGCGAAATATGGATATCCAACTAGTTTGCCCTAGGAGCTTCAAAAACCACTCACCCCGAAATATGGATATCCAACTAGTTTGCCCCGCAGGGCTACAAAGAACCATTAACCGCGAAATATGGATATCCAACTAGTTCACCTCGCATGGCTACAAAGAACCACTTAACGCGCAATATTTTTTACCACAAAAAAAGAATTAATATCTACCAAAAAACGTTTCAAAACGTAAAAAGCGGCCAAAGTTTAAAAAAATCTTTCCTGTGTGGCTTTTCACCCTTTTTTTTAAACTTGGTCCCATTTATGAAAGTTTCTAAAGACCCATACGAAGTCATCTATAGGCTACTTGTTGGTTTTCTTAGTTGTCAGTGTTTATTTTGTAGAGCAAATGAATTAATGTTCGTGCGTAATTGAAGTTTTTTTCCGTATAGACGTTATAATGTATTTTGTAGCAAATACTCACTTTCTTTAATTCTTCATCGTCATGTGCGATTCTGCGCCTTATGTACAGATGTAGGGCCTATATGTAGCAGGTTGACACACAGTCAATTTGCTAAGTATATATAATACTCTACTACTCTTTATGATCACGCAATATAATAAAACATAAACCTTGAAATGTTTTTGATAATGGTTGCATGTAAAAATTAGGACTCATTCTTCATGTTATTACTACTTTACTAAATGGGACCAAGTTTAAAAAGGGTGAAAAGCCACACAGGAAAGATTTTTAAACTTTGGCCGCTTTTTTACGTTTTGAAACGTTTTTGGTAGATAAAAGATTGCATATATAAGGTTATATACAAAGATAATTTGAGGGTTTCCTTGTGGGACGTTGACTATGATGTATCGGTATAGCCATGTACTTTATGATCGAGAGGATACGATTTTGATGGCAGACTGGCCACATGATGGATTCAAGTGATTAGGGTTATTAAATGTCCATCAGATTATTAATGATTGTAAAAACTAGATAATTAACTTTAGCCGAGATCATAAATTAGTTTAGTATAAAATATAATAGCTTATAATGTAGTCAGGGTGTCGTTGTTTTTGCTGTTGGCTTACACGGTTTATGTTTTATACTTGCATAAGTCAACCTCATTACGAACACCCTACACCAACAAAATTGTGATGAGTTGCACCATGAGATAGAGCTTCGTGTATTACAAAACATTTTTTTTTATTAACATCTAACTTCAAAATGAACTTATCATAGTCAACGAATCGAAGACGGATATGATATAAGATAATGTTACGTGACCTCTGCATGTGAACCTTTGACTGTTCAAAAGAAATAACATAAGAAATAAGAAATACTTGTTGAAAGTATCCGAAATTGTTCTATGACCTAAAGAATATTGACGATACGGAGTCCAAAGCTGTTAGGCCATTGTTCGTCTTAAAGCCCCCTCGCGCATGAGTAACATCGCCCGCTTTTTGAGCGTTATTCCGGGTTTTTTCCGCTGTTTTCTTTTTTTTGTTTTCTTTTTCCAAATTCACTACATAAAAATCTCACGTCTGACATCGCCAGATGACAAAATAGCCTAAATAATAAATCTCAATAAAATTCTTCATATTGACCACAGTGAAACCTCCTTGAGAGATGAAAAGGTGGTCTATTCTTGTCAAAAAGCTCGCTCCACAGATAAAACAATTAAAGTTAAAAATTATTTTAAAAAACGCATTCCGCATTAGGTTTGTAGCTTGGGAAGGGTTATAACAGACGAACTATTAAATTAAGATGGCCTTATCATGCATATTTTCTGTTGTTCCTCTTTAATGTGTTCGTTGCTAGCAAAGTCCATTTACTATTAAAAGATCAGCACGGCAAAGGAATTTCGTGATCAACTTAGTGCAGGCCAATCTTATTTATTGTCATTTATGCATCATTGTTGGTATTCTCTGAGGCTGTGCCATCATATACCAATATCTCATACTCCCGGCCACTCCCATAGATCACCATCATCCGTTATATAGCTGGGACGCCTGGTGCAAGTAATATAATTAGGGAAGCTAATTAAATGTATACAGTCTACGCTTGGTTGGGATTCACCATGTATCTCACCTTTTTTTTGATGGATCGGTGCCGTATGTCACTTGCCGATTTTGTTCACTGCACATAGATTTGTCTTTTTGACATGCTTCATCAACATTATATCGAATGACAGAGTAATCTATCACCTCTCATGATGTGCTAATTCTTGATAATCTGGTGCAACAAGAAGTACTATACATAGCCGAATGACCATTGCCTGGACGGGGATTTGCCATTTGGTCTAAATACCATTTCGTCTATCATTCATTTTGTCTACATCCATTTCGTCTATGGACATATCCGTGTATCTCTTGTTTTTAATTTAAGATTATAAGGTTAAAGAAAATTAAAAATTTAAAATCAACATCTTTTCTTTTCGTTGAAATTTAAACTTTAAACGTGTGGTATTTTAGCGGAATAAGGTCATTTTTGAACATATATGTCTGCAAATGTTTACACCAAAAGTAAAGATTCAAACTGTTTTGCTAGAATAGGTTGCTTGAATACCATTTTATGCTCTTTATAATGCCAGCAAAATTCAAACTGGGTTACTTTGTTTTGAAACCCTTCAAGAAGATTGGATGAATAATATTGCGCGCACAGAAAACGAACAGATAGGCTGATAAGAATGAAATAATTATTTGTTAGAAAAAGAAGAACATTATAAAGGTACTTACCGAATATCTGAAGTTTAAAATTCGCGATTTAAAGTAGTGAATCTATTTGAACTTCTCAATGAAACAAATATAATGTACATCCTGACCAGTAAAATAAAGAAAGGGCTATTCCAGAAACTAAGTGCACACCCCCTATAAAAGAGTAAATTTTCAATAAAAGAAATGTCTCTCTGAAAACGACTGGAATTACAGTTGCCAATGTTACTGGAAAAAGCTTGGAAATCCAATAAAGTGTTTAAAAATCACAAAATCGTTCGAAAAGAGTACTCATATCGAAGATTTTGAACTATTTTTCTGCTGGATATTTTCGCCTTTGAGCACTTTAAAGTTATGGACTTTCAACAAGTACGATTGGAAAACTCCGGATCACGCTGAAATTCTAAGCTCAAAATGTGTTTTTATTTTTTAGTCCAAATATTTCTCACGATATTGATATACATATGAATTGTAATTATCACAATTTACTAATATATATAAAAAAGAAGCGGCTGATTTTACCCATAATTATGTTTAAAAACCATTACATTTGTAATACTTAATTCAGAGTTTTTTTCTGAGAACAACAACAGTATACGTTCTGTGCATTGAGAATGTTTATAGTCCCTTCTCTCAAAGCAGGCACATCTCATTTCATGACATCAACTTATTTCTAGGTCAAATTTGTCTCGTTCGAAGGAACTCATCGTTTAAGTTAGTTTTTGTGGAATATCAATTTTAAACGTCTTATTTTCTCAAAAAAAGGAGTCATTTTCATTGTCCTCATAATATTAGCTTGCCAATGATATGATGTTGTCCGAGCAATATATATGACCTTTAATTACACGGTAGGTGTTTTTTTCATATTTCTAATATCTATGAATTTGCTTACACAACTGGCAGATTGCTCAAAGACTTGGCGTCCCCTATATCTAAGCGATCCAATAAACATACAATGATAATAGAGTCTTGGATTTCAATCTAATACTGGAACTTACTTTTTGCAACTATTGCTACGTTGACGCCTTGCGTCTGGAACCACCAGACTTCATTAGGTATAACTGACCCGCTTGTCTGGTCACGTGATAGACTAAGAACATTCACTCATATATACAATGATAATGTGGCTATTATTTGTATTCAACCTCTTTGATCATTTGGTCGGAACAAGACATAGTGTTGTGAATCTAACCATGCAGGTATTTGACCCTAACATGCCTAAAAAGAAGAAAAAAAGACCAGGTTCATGTTTGTATGTTGGAAGTTAATTAAATTTCCTTTAACCGACAAAATGTCTTGTCAATTTCGGGGTGAATTTATTTAAAAAAATACATTTTTTGCAGAGGTGTTATGACCTAGAAACCCAAGGCCAAAAACACCTTTTACCCAAGTCAATTTAGTATACAAGTAAACAAAAATAAAATCTTTAATGATTGATAAGTACTGGATGATTGGAAAATGTTTTCACATAAATTATAAATTACTGAGAAATCAATATAATTTTAATATATAGCATCATATTGCAACATGTTATAACAATCATTAGCAGAGTCTTGATCATATTGATCATTGCTGCTCTAAGCCCCAGATGGTTCTGACTCTCTGATGTATATTTATATGTCAACTTGTCCAGCGAAGTCCACTGCCACTTGAAGATAAAACCGTTTTTCTATTGGGAACGATTATTTCCTAGATATGTTCCACGTACATTGACAGACGTGTTGTTAGCATATCGAAGGAAGACAATATAAAATCCCGTTTTGGGGAAGAATGCACACTTTGGCGTAATCCAAGAATCTCCTCCAGTTGCATTGCCGAATTAGTAGCATACTGGTTACGTAACTCAAGCTGGTTGCAAGCGCCTAACCTGGAGAGCATGCACGTAGTAGCTGCAATCACAATACAGCACAACACTACGCGCAGTCTACCCATTTCCAGCTTGATTAATATTCCTCTTACGGTGATACTCTCCAGCACCCCAGGTGGGGTCAGACGAAGAGGAAAGATATTATATGCCAGAAAAGTGGCATTTGATGCTCCGAATTATTGTTTTCATTCATATTCTAATAAACAATACCATTGTTTGACACTCAAGTTTGTCAATTTCTGAATGCTAAAATCCAATCTACCAGTGCTGAAATTAAAGGAAAAGAAACAAGGATTTGTAATGAATTTGTCTTGCTTAGCAGTTATTCAGAGAATGTCGTCGTGGTGAAGGACTGAAGAAAACGAAAGGACTGAAGAAAACGTTATTAAGATAGCATAAGGTTATACCAAACTGATGTAACAATGTCGTTTGAAGATTGTCTTATGGGATTCATTGGAACGTTGACTAAGATGCATTGGTAACCATGTACTTTATGATCGAGAAGATACGATTTCGATGACAGGCTGGCAACATGATGGATGAAAGTGACTAGGATTATTAAATGTCCATAAGGTTATTAATGATTGTAAAGAGTAGATAATCAGCTTCTACTTAAGCCGGGAGCATAAATTAGTTCAGTATAAAACCACATATATGTGTTCCAATATCTGTAATAAAACATAGTCAAGCTGTCGATGTTTATGCTGTTGGCCAACACTGTTTATGTTTACTTGAAAGCCAGTCCATTTGTCAATTTGTCATCATTACTAATACTCACATCGCCAAATTTGTGAAAGCTGCACCATGAAATAGAGCTTTTCGTGTACAAGTACAAAACATTTACTAACAGGTCACAGCTAACTTCAAAATGAACTCATGAAAGTCAACCAAGACGAATATATTATAAGATATAATCTACTTTACTTAGAAATAATACAAGAGATACTTGTTGAAAGTATTCGGTTTTGGTCCATGAGAAAGAATATTTAGAGCATAGAGCTGTCATCATGCTTATGTGCACCTTATTCTTGTCTTCTGCTAGGATGCGAGTCTTGGGCTATGAACAAGAATGATAGGAAAAGAGTGGATGCTTTTGAGATGTGGTGTTACAGGAGGCTTCTACGAGTGACATGGAAAGACAGGAGAACAAATTCCTGGACCCTCGACAAGATTGGTACAAGTCTAACCATCAGAAGCGGCATAATGGAGAGAAAGCTGAAGTACTTTGGACATATTGTCAGGAAACATGGCGGTGTAGAAAAACATATTTTGCAAGGGGCTATGGAAGGCAAACGAGGAAGAGGACGTACACCAACATCTTGGACGTGAAGCTGGTTTCTAACCAAGGAATGCAAGGTGCAACGCACTTGGAATCAGATTGAGTGAGATGGCGTACTCTTGTGAAGACCACAACAACGCTACACAGCGCCACCTGACACAGAGAGAACTAAGAAAGTCTAGTTCCTATTCAAAGATCGGCAAAGGAATTTCGGGAGAAACTCTTATGAGCGGGCTAATCTTATTGTCATTTTTAACATCATTGTTGGTATTCTCTGAGGCTGTGCCATCATATAGCAATATTTCATACTCCCGGCCACTCCCATAGATCACTATCATCAGATATATGGCTGGGATACATAGTGCAACTAATATAATTAGGGAAGTTAATGAAAATGTATGTAGTAACGGTTGGTTGGGCTTCACTATGTATTTCACCTTTTTTGATGGACCGGTGCCGTATGCCACTTGCCGATTGTGTTCACTGCACATAGATTTGTCTTTTTTCAACATTGTAATTTATAACCTCACATGATGTACTAATTCTTAATTTAGCCCAACAATTAGCACTATTACCCAGTTAGCCGAAGGATCCGTTTATCTGTTTTCTTTTAATTATTAAGACTACAAGGTCAAATAATCAACATAGTCTTTTCTGTTTGAAAATTTAAAATCAGCGCTTCATTGCTAGCTAACTCCACTGAAATCCAAACTTGAATGCGTGTGGTATTTTAGTGGGATCAGATAATTTCTGTAAAGTTGCTGAAATAGATATCTGCAAATATTTACACCAAAGTAAAGATTCAAAATGTCTTGCTAGAATAGGTTGCTTGTATACCAGTCTATGCTCTTGGCCGTATACCATTTTATGCTTTTATTCCAAGTTACTAAGTTACTTCGTTTTGAAAGCCTTTGAAGAAGGTTGGTGAATAATAAAGCTCGTACGGAAAACAACCAGATAGAAGGTTGATAAGATATTGTTGGAAAAACTGAACATTATGTTTTCTGCTTATAAAAATCTACCGAATTTCGGGAGCTAAATATTAAAGTAGTGACTCTATATTTGAACTTCTCAATGAAGTACAATATTGGCACCATTATTATCGAGGGTTGAGAATCAGCAAGCCCAAACTCAAGAAATGCCGTTTAGAGAAAAAAGAAGAAAAACATTTTTGCGAACTAAATCTATTTACAACTCGCATGTAAGTGTCAGATTTATCTCAAATTTGGTCGTATAACCAAAAGTTGTATACTATTCATTTTAACAAATGTCAATTATAATTAAAAATAGTGGAATTTAATGTATGCTTTACTGTTCCTTTAAGTACAGAGTTACTTATTTCTGGCGCTAAATGAAATCTATAATTTCTCTGTTATGGCTTCTAAATTTCAATGTTGTCAATGTTGGAATGCATTGTTGTGCAGACCAGAAAGCCTTACCTCAGTGTTTGGAACAAATTGAGTTCGGGCCAGAGTTGAGGCTTTCTGGCTAACTGCAATATTGAGTTGTGGCTAAGTAGAATTATGCTATATCTGCAATAAAATTATGATGTTTGATTGGGTTAGGGGCTGTGCGATAATTATGAGCCCTGGGACAGGGTGAAATGGGTGGGGCAAAGATTTGTTGGCAAGCTGAGTAGGGGGGGGGGAGCAATTTTGGCTAGCCGAGAGGGGCAAGCAATTTTTGGCACACATTTACAGGGCACCTTTCATAACACGCTCTTAAAAGGTTTTGGAAAACACTACAGAAACGTGCATAATCTATGATTATTTTTAACCAGTAATGAAATCTTTAATCATTCCCTAACATGTTTAATAAACCTTAATCCATGATGGAAATCAACCTAATTCACCTCTTGTGCTGTTGTTTGTGGCAGAGTACGGGATACCAAGAACATATATTTTGTGTGAACAGATTTACTCAAATTGTTAATTTCTGAATGCTAAAACCAATCTACCAGTGCATGCTGTAATAAAAGAAAAAAGAAACACGTGAAGGATTTTTAATGCATCTGTCTTGCTTTTTATTTAGAATTTCATTATGGTGAGGACTGAAGAAAACGTTAAGATCACATAAGGTTATACTAAACTGAACCAATATTGTTTGAAGATTTTTTTTATCATGCTTATGGGACTCATTGGAACGTTGACTAAGATGCATGGATAGCCATGTACTAAGTCTTTGTGATCGAGAGGATACGACTTCAATGGCAGGCTGGCAACATGATGGATTGAAGTGACTAGGGTTATTAAATGTCCATAATATTATTAATGAGTGTAAAGACTAGATAATTGTCAGGCTGTCGATGTTTATACTGTTGGCCAACACACTTTATGTTTACTTGAAAGCCAGTTCATTTGTCAATTTGTCATCATTACTAATACTCACAGCACCAAAATTATGAAAACTGCACCATGAAATAGAGCTTTTCGTGTACAAGTACAAAATATATACTAACAGGTCACAGCTAACTTCAAAATGAACTCATGAACGTCAATAAAGATGGATACTTTACTTATATTACATATTATAAGATATAATCTACTTTACTTAAAAATATGTGAAAATTGACTGCTGAAAGTATCCGAATTTGGTCCATGAAAAAGAACATTGAGAATATTGAGCTGTTATCATGCTTATGTAAGTTATGTGTACCTTATTTTTGTCCTGTGCTAGGAAAGCCTATTTCCTATTCAAAGTTAGATCGGCACAGGAAATTCTGGATAAACCTTGTGTGCGGGTAATCTTATTGTCATTTGTTACATTTTTTAAATAGCCGAGTGAGAGTGTTTTCAATGAAATATTTTTTGTGTCAAAATTGAAGCATCCTATGTATAAAAGAATATATGAATATTTACTGCACATCATATATAACGATTTGTGATACCCAATTGTGGCACATTTGATGTCGTTTAAGAAGCAGAGAATTTTATTTCAATTTTATATACGCCAAAATATTTTTTTAATTGAGCAAGAATAAGGATAGAAAAAACGTTGAAAGTTCTATGTAAAAATTACATTAGACCCCGCCAAAGATTATACTGACACACATGTATTGTATATACGATGTACGAGCCCACGTGTCCGGCGAGTCAAAATCGATATAATGTATTGTCCATGTAGAGGCCCATTTATTGTCGGATTTCTGTATGTAGAACACGCAGTTAACAACAATTGAGCGCTATTAATACACAGTAATGTTTTTAGGCAAATAAAATTCCAAAATATGGTACGTTTTCTGCCTTTGCTTGTCACGTGGTAGGCCTATGTTGAAGTTGCGATTATATGTTCAAATCAGTTTCAAATGGATTCCAACAATACAAGTGGCCGAGCGGTCTAAGGCGCTAGGCTCATAGAGTATCCAAAGCGGTGTGCCGTGAGTTCGAACCTCGCCTCTGCTAAACTTAATTTGACTTTTTTTAAATTTCATATTGGGGAAATGTGACTGGGAGAATTTATGTATGGCGTGGAGTGGTGTACTCTGAGGCTGTGCCATCATATACCAATATTTCATACTGCCGACCACTCCCATAGATCACTATCACCAGCTATATGGCTGGGATACACGGTGCAATTAATATAATTAGGGAAGTTAATGTAATGTATGTAATAACGGTTTGTTGGGCTTCACCATGTATCTCACCTGTGCGTATGTCACTTGCCGATTTTGTTCACTGAACATAGATTTGTCTTGTTGACATGTTTCATCAACATTATATCGAATGACAGAGTTATTTATCACCTCTCTTGATGTGCTAATTCTTAATCTAGCACAACAATTAGCACTATAACCCAGTTAGCCGAAGGATCATTGTCTGGACATCCATGTATGTGTCGCCTTTTAATTATTAAAATTACAAGGTCAAATTAACACAGTCTGTTTTGTTTGAAAATTTAAAAGCATTGTTAATAATCTGCTGAAATCCAAAATTTAAACGTGTGGTATTTCAGTGGTATCGGACATTTTTCTGAAAAGTTGCTGAAATAGATATCTACAAAATATTTACACCAAATTAAAGATTCAAAATGTCTTGCTAGAATAGGTTGCTCGTATACTATTTTGTACTTTTTAGTGACAACAAAATTCAAACTAAGTTACTTCGTTTTGAAACCTTAAGCTCGTACAGAAAACGACCAGATAGAAGGTTGATAAGAATATTGTTGGAAAAACAACAAAATGCTAACTCAAATATCAGCCAATAGCGCTCTGTACTATATTATTTTATGCTTTTTATAGTGACAACAAAATTCAAACTAAGTTACTTCGTTTTGAAATCTTTTAGCTCGTACAGAAAACGACCAGATAGAAGGTTGATAAGAATGTTGTTGGAAAAACAGAACATTATGTTTCTGCTTATAAAAATCTACCGAATATCGGAAATTAAACATTAAAGTAGTGACTCTATATTTGAACTTCTCAGTGAAATACAATACCGTAAAACCCCGTCTACAAGCATATATAGTGTGGTTTTTTTTTTTTTTTTAAAAGCTTAAATATTTCGAAGCAAGCGTTAATATACCAATACAATAGATCGGACTTAAAATAATACTTGTTTGTATATGCTTGGATCCGTAATTTATTTGCTCAAACTCCATAATGGTGACTGGATTAATGTAGCTTTCATCAGAAGCACACTATATGCTTGTAGACGGGGTTTTACGGTATTGGCACCATTATCGAGGGTTGAGAACCATTAAATGCCATTAAATGTTGCGAACTAAATCTATTTACAACTCACAATGTAAGTGTCAGTTTTATCTCAAATTTGGTCCTATATATAACCGAAAGTTGTATACTATTCATTTTAACAAATGTCAATTATAATTTAAAATAGTGGAATTTAAGATATTCTTTACTGTTCCTTTAAGTACAGAGTTACTTATTGAAATCTATAATCTGTCAGTTATGGCTTCTAATTTTCAATGTTGTCAATGGTGGAATGTGTTATTGTGCAGACCAGAAAGCCTTATCTCAGTGTTTGGATCAAATTGAGTTCGGGCCAGAGTTGAGGCTTTATGGCTAACTGCAATATGCTCTATCATGTCTAGTGAGATGTGGCTAAGTAGAATTATGTTATATCTGCAATAGGGACTGTGCGATAATTATGAGAGGGTAAAATGGGTGGGGCAAAGATTTGTTGGTAAGCTGAGTTGGGGGGAGCAATTTTGGCTAGCCGAGAAGGGGCAAGCAATTATTTTTGGCACACATTTACGGGGCACCTTTCATAACACGCTCTTAAAAGGTTTTGGAAAACACTACAGAAACGTTCAAATATGTAATTTGGATCCATGATTATTTTAACCAGTAATGAAATCTTTAATCATTCCCTATCATGTCTAATAAACCTTAATCCATGATGGAAATCAACCTATACAAGAACATATTTTTAGATATTTTGTGTGAACAGATTCACTCAAATTGTTAATTTCTGAATGCTAAAATCCAAGCTACTGAAATCTATAATCTGTCAGTTATGGCTTCTAATTTTCAATGTTGTCAATGGTGGAATGTGTTATTGTGCAGACCAGAAAGCCTTATCTCAGTGTCTGCAATAAAATTATGATGTTTGATTGGGTTAGGGGCTGTGCGATAATTATGACAGGGTAAAATGGGTGGGCAAAGATTTGTTGGTAAGCTGAGTTGGGTGGAGCAATTTTGGCTAGCCGAGAAGGGGCAAGCAATTTTTGGCATACGGGAAGCCTTTCATAACACGCTCTTAAAAGGTTTTGGAAAACACTACAGAAACGTTCAAATATGTAATTTGGATCCATGATTATTTTTAACCAGTAACGAAATCTTTAATCATGTCTAATAAACCTTAATCCATGATGGAAATCAACCTAATTCAGCTCTTGTGCTGTTGTTTGTGGCAGAGTACGGGATACCAAGAACATATTTTTAAATATTTTGTGTGAACAGATTCACTCAAATTGTTAATTTCTGAATGCTAAAATCCAAGCTACCAGTGCTGTAATAAAAGAAAAAAGAAACACGTGAAGATATTTAATGCATCTGTCTTGCTTAGCATTTTTTAAATAGAATTCCTTCGTGGTGAGGACTGAAGAAAACGTTAAGATAGTATTAGGTTATATACTAAACTGTACCAATATCATTCGGAGATTTTCTTATGGGACTCATTGGAACGTTGACTAAGATGCATGGATAGCCATGCACTTTATGATCGAGAAGATACGATTTCGATGGCAGGTTGGCAAAGTGACTAGGGTTATTAAATGTCCATAAGGTTATTAATGACTGTAAAGACTAGATAATAGTCAGTCTGTCGATGTTTATGCTGTTGTCCAACACACTTTATGTTTACTTGATTCATGTCTAGTTCGACCAGATAGAAGGTTGATAAGAATGTTGTTGAAAAAACAGAACATTATGTTTCTGCTTATAAAAATCTACCGAATTTCGGGAGCTAAATTTTAAAGTAGTGACTCTATATTTGAACTTCTCAATGAAATACAATATTGGCACCATTATTGTCGAGGGTTGAGAATCAGTAAGCCCAAACTCACGAAATGCCGTTTAGAGAAAAAGAAGAAAACATTTTTGCGAACTAAGTCTATTTACAACTCATAATGTAAGCGTCAGATTTATCTCAAATTTGGTCCTATAACCGAAAGTTGTGTACTATTCATTTTAACAACTTACTTACTCTTACTCTTACGTCGACTCTTGCTGTCGGGCATCAATGATGGCTCGCCATAACCGCCTGTCCTGCATGCTGGTCTCAATTTCTGCCACTGTGTATCCTGTGTCTTGTTGAAGCAGGTCCACAAAGGTCTTCTTGGGACGTCCTTTGGTTCGTTTTTCTTGGGTGGGCTCCCATGTAACCAGATCAGATGTAATCCTCCCTTTGGCTCTCCGCAAACCGTAGCCGTCTTGTGCTGATTTTTGAGGTCACAGGTGGAATGTCCCCATACAATTCCTTATTGGTCATATGCATTTTCCAACTCACATTTAGTGCTGATCTTAACATTCTTGTATAGCAGCCATCCATTGCTTTGCCAATTTTCTTGGTAATGGTCCATGTTTCACAACCATACAGCAGGACGCTTTCTACAGTAGCTTGGAATAGGTGTGTTTTGAGGTGTCTGGGTAGAGACGATTTCCAAATATTATTGAGCTTGTTACAAGCTTTCCATGCCATTGCCATTTCTTACTCTGATGTCTTGCTCAGTACTCCTGACCCACGACCCCAAGTACTTGAAGTCTTTTACTTCTTCCAGGAAGCTGCCATCCTCGGTTTGGATTTCAACATCTGTTGAATGGTTGTACACCATGAATTGTGTTTTCTTCGCATTCATGTGTAATCCCACACGAAATGCAGCGTTTTCTACGTTTTTGAGCAGTTCCTGTGCTTGGTTGGCAGTATCAGATAGTAGCGCAATGTCGTCTGCGAAGTCAAGATCAGTTATGTTCAGTGGACCAACTCGTCGGCTTTTTCTAGGTTTTATTGTGAAGCTTAATCTCTCCTCCCTGCCGTCTATTGCAGATCTGAGGCAAAAGTCTAGGACGATGATGAACAGATATGGTGCCAGCGTATCACCTTGTAACACACCTGCTAAAATTTCAAATTCATCTGTGTCACCATCTGGGGTCGTCACTTTAGCCTCTGTACCCTGGTAGGTGTCTTCAATTGCATTCACAATGATATCTGGGATGCCATAAGCTTTCAAGATCTTCATCATTTTCCCTCTGTAGACGGTATCGAAAGCTTTTTTGAAATCAATAAATGTTACCACTGCAGAGAGGTATCTTTCCTTCAATGCCCCCAATAATCCTTCTCAAGGCAAGAATCTGCTCAGTGGTCGATCTCTTTTCTCTAAAGCCACATTGATTCTGTCTGAGCTTATCATCAAGGTGTGGTCTGATCCTGTTCAAGAGCATCCTGTTGAATGTTTTAGCAACTATTGAGCTTAGGCTGATTCCCCTGTAGTTGGCTGTTAGGCTGAGATCGCCGTTCTTAGGTACTGGGATGAGGTTCAAGATGGACCACTGGTTAGGTTTCTGTCGGTTTAGTAGTACTTGATTGCAAAAATCAAGTATGAATATGTCAATATTGCATCTCTTGATCACCTCTGGTGGAATACCATCTTCTCCATAACTCGTGCCTTCCTTAATAGCCATCTTTGCTTTCTGGTATTCCTCCATATCAAAAGCATCTGTTCTGATGGGTAGTTCATGAAATATAGTTGGTATATCCTCATTTTCCATTGTCACTTGTGGTGGATACCCTAGGAGGTTCTTGAAATGGTCATGCCATTTCTTCAGTCTTTCTTCTTTGTTCTCATCCTTTAGTCTTCCACTCCTTGCCTTTTTCCTACCACTAACACAATTGATGATACCCCATGCTAGTTTATGTCTGTGGTTCAGATTGGCCTCTTCATATTCCTTCAACTTGTTCTCTATGAACTCCCTATTTGCTCTTTCATATGCCTGGTCTAGTTCATCCTTGCTCTGCTCAAATTCTAAATGAGTATCTTTGGTATTCTCTTTGATGTTGGCCTGAATCAGGTAATTATATTTTTGTGTTTGGTCTGCACAATTATCATCAGATAAAACAGAATATCTGTTTTTAATCTCCAGAGTATACATGTCCTGAAGTTCAGGGTCTGTTGCTAGTTTGGCCCAATCATATTTCACTCTCTTTTATTAATGTATTAATTACACAATTTTTCCACTTCTTCCTGATTAAAACATCATCTAGTTGTGCTCTGAATCCACTCGGCAGCACACATGTCCAAAGTTTTGACTTCTTCTTCTGAAATGTGGTATTGGTGATGATAAGGTTGTTCTCCTGTGCAAACTCAAGTAGGAAATCTCCGTTTCTGTTTGTGTTTTGGTGGTATGCAAATTTTGCATCATCAAGTCCAATTCTTGAATTAAAATCCCCTGCAATTATCAATACGTTATGAGCAGGTACAGATTTTGTAGCTGCATTCAGCTGTTTGTAGTGTTCTTCAACATCTTCTTCATCCAAAACGTTCGTTGGTGAGTAGGTAATAATTATGGTAGTCTTTGGATTTCCACCCAGTGTAACTTGTAAAATTCTTGATGTTATGAATCTGACAGATAACATTGCTCTCTTAGCAGATGAACTAAGAAGAATGCCCACTCCACCTATTGATGCTCCTATCTTGTTTCTGTAGGCAGAGGCTGTTATCAGTTGGAAACCTTCTGGGAGATCTTCAAATTGGAGTTTAAATGTCAATTATAATTAAACATAATGGAGTTTAAAAGTACAGAGTTACTTATTTCTGGCGCTAACTGAAATCTATAATCTCTCAGTTATGGCTTCTAATTTTCAATGTTATCACTGGTAGAATGTGTTGTTGTGTAGGTCAGAAAGCCTTATCTCAGTGTTTGAACCAAATTGAGTTCGGATCAGAAAGCCGTAACTCAGAGTTGATGCTTTTTGGCTAACTGTATTGTGCTCTATTGAGATGTCGCTAAGTAGAATTATGCTATATCTGCAATAAAATTATGATGTTTGATTGAAAATTAGGGGCTGTGCAATATTATTATGGGTGGAGTAAAGATTTTTTGGCAAGCTGAGGTGGGAGGGGGGCAAGCAATTTTTGACAGGCCGAGAGGGGGCAAGCAATTTTTGGCACACATTTACGGGGCACCTTTTAAATAACACGCTCTAGAAAGATTCAGGAAAACACTACAGAAACGTTCAAATATGCAATTTGGATCCATGATGATTTTTAACCAGTAAGAAATTCATTATCAATCTCTAATAAACATTACTTCATAATGGAAATCAACCTAATTCAGCTCTTGTGTTGTTGTTTGTGGCACAGTACGGGATACCAAGAACATAGTTTTTAAATATTTGTGTGAACAGATTCATAATATTGACACTTAAGTTTTAATTTCTGAACGCTATCATCCAATCTACCAGTGCTGAAATAAATTTTAATGCATCTGTCTTGCTTAGCATTTATTTAGAGAATTTCTTCGTGATGAGGACTGAAAAAACTTGTGGCATAGTACGGGATACCAATAACATTTTTTTTAAAAATATTTGTGTGAACAGATTCACAATATTGACACTTAAGTTTTAATTTCTGAACGCTAACATCCAATCTACCAGTGCTGAAATAAATTTTAATACATCTGTCTTGCTCAGCATTTATTTAGAGAATTTCTTCGTGATGAGGACTGAAAAAAACCCGTTAAAGATGGCGTACGGTTATACCAAACTGTAACAATATCGTTTGACGATTTTCTTATGGGACTTATTGGAACGTTGATGAGGATACGATTTCGATGGCAGGCTGGCAACATGATGGTCTAGGGTTATTAAATGTCCATAAGGTTATTAATGACTGTAAAGACTAGATAATCAACTTCTGCATTAGCCGGGACCATAAATTAGTTCAGTATAAAATATAGCCAAGCTGTCGATGTTTATGCTGTGGGCCAACACAGTTTATGTTTACTTGCAAACCACTTGATTTGTCAATTAATCAACATCATTACTAATACTCACAGGGCCAAAATTGTGATAAGCTGTACCATGCGATTTTCGTGTACAAGAATAAAACAAGTCAAGCCTAAATTCAACTCATGAAAGTCGATCAAGACGGATATAATAAGATAATATAATCTACATTACTTAAAAATGACTGCTTAAAGAAATACTTGTTGAAAGTATCCGATTTTGGTCCATGAGAAAGAGTATTTAGAATAAAGAGCTGTCATGATGCTAAATTGCATCTTACGTTCATCCTCTGCTAGCAAGGTCCATCCATCCTAACCAAAGATCAGTTCGGGATCAACTGTGCGGGCTAATCTTATTGTCATTTGTTACAGCATTGTTGGTATTCTCTGAGGCTGTGCCATCATATACCAAATGCACAGCTGAAAAAAAATTGCAGTTGCAACATGAAATTTTTGTTTTTAGAGAGACTGTACATGTTTTCGAGCTTCCAAAAAAGGCTTAATTCGCTGTCGTAGTGCACGTTAGTAACCATTGGTTACTGCTCCAAGCCTGGGCTCATACACCTGTTCCGAATTTTGATATACCATAGGCTTTGTGTTGTGATCATTTCGATTAGTGGTTCGTAACAAAGAAAGCGTGATCCAGTTGGCCTAGCAACGGTCATATTGTAACGTTGACTATGACAGCGAATTGGGGCGATATGCGCGCACAACCTTTCGATTATGAGTCGAAGCCCATTCTGCTTGGCCACCATGCTCCCTGTTTACCTGCAACCAAGTATTAGTAAATGAGGAACATGGTGGTGGTGGACTAAGTGAGTTTTGGAAAAACGCTCTTCAATTATTTGAAAGGGGGGGATCCCAAATATACGGGGGTCATAAATTCTTGGAAAGAAAAATAGGAGGGGGTCATAAAATGACCAAAATGTAGGGAGTCACACGATGACCACAGATAGTGTGTTTATTTTATACAAAAAGACTGATTTCAATACAATTTTTGGGTTGGGGTCATAAATTTTTCTTGCCGAAATAGGGGTGCGCAATTTTATTGACGCAGACTTTTTGTAAATTTGGGACCCCCTCCCCTTCCGAAAAATCTTAAAACGACCAATATAGGTTGTGCATATGACAGTTCGTCTCACACACAAATGCACTACGATCAAATAGGTTGATGACAACATTTGATTGAATGGACTGCACTGCGCAATGATTACGGGGAAGAAACCGGTTCAATCCTTTGTTTGGAGCCAATCGATAAACGCATGCTGGGCCTCTATAGATAAATGACTGACTATCATTGAATACTGGCTAGGATTCCACAACACAATGAGAACATGTTATAAGGCGCTTTTGAACAGGGCATAGCATCCTAGACTGCTGCCCTCATTCGGAATATGTATCCTAGGTCTAGACAATAGGCGGATTAGCGGCCATTTTGTCTTCGACATGATTTTATTCACGTGTCCTTATACTTAAGTACACAAATATATAAGTTAACAGGTTTACAATATTAAAATTATATTTTGAATATACAATATATTCTGTAGTAAATCGATCAAATGACGGTGATTGTTCAGGTATTATATGCTTGATAAAATTAAACTGTCTGACCAGCTAGTATTCTCCTCCGCCGTCAGTGTGATTCCAGCATTGTTCCTATGCACTTTCACCCTCCTGTTTTGAATGACTTTCCATATTATGTGCACACGACAACTATTCAGTATCGAACTACGTAATGTTACTATGTCAACGCCTCAACGGGATCACGCGCTTAAGGGGGGTCGATCTTTTGTGTGTAATTATAGAGGGCCAGGGGATTCACTCTATCATTAAAAAAATTATTTGAAGAAGTCAAAGAGACCTAGGAATAAAAACTGTAATGTAATTCACGCCAGATACAATTTCTTTATACGACAAAATTAATTTTTGTAATCGATCAAAAACAAATGTTTTATATCAATTTCAAATTTAGCCTGAATCCGTAAATATGGTACCTCTCGCCCTTTTTTAGGTCAAGGCTATTTTTACCATTATGCAGCGAACCATTGTTGAAGCTATTTCACATACATGTACAAAACATTCTAGAGAAAGAATGAGGATATATAGTTTTGAAATATCTTTTGTTGATTTCGAATGATAATGTCATGAAGTCGTAAATTTTAAGGTCAAATTCGTAAAACCAAAACAACACATTGCGACGCAGATAATTCCCGACTTACGCAATTTCATCATCACATCAGTGTCTTTATTATTTGTTTGAAACCTTTCCCAAACGTTCGTGCTATTTATGCATAAAACGGCTAATCTATATTTACAAAAGGCTAAAGATGGCATTATGAGATTTATCTTTTATCATTACACTCCTATGCTCAACTGCCACGGTGGCCGAGTGGTAAAGCGCTAGACGCGTAATCGAAGGAAGTTTAGAATCGCTGGTTCGAGTCCCAACGAAGCCTGTGGAAACTTTTTTTTCTTCAAAATTCATGATCGCATTCCGAAATGAGTCACTTGTCGGTAAATCATGTATCGTATCCTTAAGTAATGACCACGATCGAAACAATCACTGCAAAAAAAGGCATACCAAAATAGCGTGATCGTAATGATCGCCATTGCTTGGATCCGATACCACGGAGTTACGTAACTACTTCGTGGTCTGATAGTTATATGATCAATGGTCTGATCTACTTGGGTTCGATCCTTTTAAGAAAAGAAAAAATGGCTGATCATTTATAATGCATAAATGAATAAAGTAATGTAGTTACACAATTTGAAACATTGAGGCCGTTCTATTTTTCAAAGGTCATTGATAGGTAGCAGGTGGAGCAAATTTTGTCCGCGTTTTTGTTGCCGTTTGTTAATAACAAAATTAAAATTAAATTTAAAAAAAATCAAAATATTCGTTCGTAAAATGGGGACAAAATCCAAAAACATTTCTCGACCCTTCTTCACATAAAAGTGGGGGCAGTAATCAAAATTCGAACCAGTACCCTTCATCATTCAAGGCGCACGCTCTGCCGACTGAGCTAACGGGTCAGACAGCAGAACGATGTAATTTTGAACTGAAGAATATTACAAAAATATAAAGAAATTACAATGTTATAGAAAGATTTACCAAAATGAGTTAGGTATAACGTATGAATCGATTTACAAATTAAGGCCAATGAAAGAATACCTAAAAAAACCCAAAACATTTGCTGCTCTAGCAACTAACCTAGTGACCTAAAGTATTGGGTCATGTCAGGATTATTTTTCTGAGGCATTATGTCCAGGTTGCTCAATTTAACATACACGCATATCCTTAATGCTGTTGAGATTTTACAAGGAGGGCGCTCTCACATTTCAATGAATTCAATAGCGCCATTAAGCGAACGTTTACGGTAGGTTGCTTGTATAGTACAATATACAATGTATACCAGTCTATGCTCTTTTTGACAACAAAATTCAAACTAAGTTACTTCGTTTTGAAACCCTTTGAAGAAAATTGGTCAATAAAAGCTCATGCAGAAAACGAACAGATAGAAGGTTGATAAGAAAACAGAACATTATGTTACTGCAAATATAAAGGTATACCGAATACCGAAGTCAAAAATTTAAATGTAATGGCTCTGTATTTGATTTTTTCAATGAAATATATACAATATTGGCACCATACCGTAAAGATACGCCCAATGAGTCGCGCATATGGGCTCCTGCGACATAAATGGCCTTTTTGGCACAAACTGAATGTGCCCTCTTAATTCTTGTTGGGATTTTCAGAGTAGAGAGCTCTCTATTTGTACGTGAAATTTACACTAAGGCAAAGGAGTTGATGTGCGCCATTAGGCTAATCTTTACGGTATATCTATCATCGTCCTCGCATAATTGACATGATTTTGATTGAATGTATTCAACCCATACGTTCCCTTTACCAGTAAAATTGAAATACAGGAGGCAATTGTTTTTTAAGTTGATTACTTAAAATATTATGTGTAACGAATCAAGCGATAATAAATTTGATCGACATGATTCATACTAATATCTAGCCATTCTTATTTACAGACGAATCCAACGAGCCAAGTCATGGTCAGGATTTGGTCGGCCATATTTGATTCCCCGCATGCACCAATTGGGTAGATTAAAACCCGCTTAAAATTTGATGTTAGATTCTTTTGTGTTGTAAACTGTCATCATTCTTTTGTCTACGTGTAACATGGGTGATAGAATGCAGTTTATAATACCCTTCAAGGCCGCATCATCTCACATTTTAGGTGAGATAGTTGGGTCCCCGTCGCGGCTAATGGCTGCCATTGAGGAGTAGGAATGCGTGAAATTGGATTCGTCTGTAGCAGAATTGTTTGCAATTGAATCCTCAATAATTATTCAGAGTATTCACTGTGCACAATTTTCACAATGTAAGTGTAATATAATTAAAATTGTTTATAGATTGCCTGAAAGTGAAGGATAAGTCATTCAAATGGCCTTTTTTGAAAGGTATTTTTTAAATGAAAAATTTGGCACAAATTGAAGAAAGTAGCAGTATTGACAAAGTCCCATTCAATACATATGTAGTACATTTCTAAGTAGAGAAATATTACATATTCGTCTATAATGTCTTCTATTGTCTTTATACGCGCCTTTCAGCTTAACCACTAGCACATCTATGACAATAACAAATGTGCCAAAACCGGAATTTTGATGATTTTTCTACTCCTCTCGATAAGCAAATCACTGAACGGGCCTTTAATGCCACATGCAATTCCTGCACTTTTTAAGTTACACCTGTTTTCATTATTTTTTCTCTTTGACAGGTTTCTACCAAGTGTGTTTCTCTACCTTTTATGGGTCGTACCAACAATTGTCATATTAGAATCACATGCATTAGATTTTCGTCGTGCTTTCAGGGACGAGGGACATCTTGTTAGGTGTCCACTGTCTTTTGGTGAACCGTGTCTCGGCATAAATCAGACCGTGGAAAAAGATGCCATAAGACCACCAGCACAGGTGGAAGACCCGCATGTTACCCTTGACGGAGTAAGTATATATTCAAAGTGTTATTTATCTATTTATTTTTTTGGTGGTGGTGGTGGTGGTGGTGGTGGGGGGGCATTTGATGTAGCCAGCTATGATTTGCTATATAGAATATCAGATAAAAGCTTGTGAAATAAGGTTGGCTCAGTACCTTCAACATGGCGAACCTACTGCATAGTGATCCTTCGACAAATCAAAACTCGATCGCCGGTTGACCGGCAGTTTATACCGGCGGTTGAACCGCGTTCCATTGCTTAGAACAATAGAAACCGGGTCTAACCGGACGGAACCGGCGGTAGAACGCCTTTCGAGTTTAATTTCATCTCTTGATTAAGCTAACAAAATCTAAGTCTTTAATTGAAAGTAAAATATGATTGGTACAATATATGACAACAAATGCACATACAAAATAATCACACAATCACAATTTTAACTAAATCAGTACTTAACCAGCAGTCTTCTTCTTGATGATTATCCTGTTCATTTACAATGTTCTTGACGGCTGATATATATTCTGTTGTTCACTTGTCCTGTGAAAATCAGCGAAGTCCATTGCACACATGCATTTATAAATCTTTGCTTATCAGATCCTGACACAGAAATGGTTTCCAAACACTAAACTCCTTGCGCCGTTCTCTAACTACTAAACTCCTTGCGCCTTTCTCCAATATTTAACTCCTTGCGCCGTTCTCCAATATTTAACTCCTTGCGCAGTTCTCCAAAATCTTTACTCTTCCAGGAAACAGGTTTCTTCACTGTTTCACTTTATTGACAGATGTGTTGCTTTAGAAACCAGACTTCAGCAAGTCTCTCAAAATCTCCTTCGTTGCTGTATTAAAATAGCATTGGCTATGTAAACTAGTTTAGATGTAATGTACCTCCTTTTGAAGCACAACACGACTAACACATCTTACAATCTCTCATGACATTCTGCCAGAAGCAAACTCAAGCTTCCACCTTTATATAAACAATCTATTAATAGACCATTCTGTCATTCACTTCCTGGGGGATTTCCGAAATTATGTCATCATTATCTATCTTACAATCTAAGGGAATTTCCCCATGATGCAATACAGAGAACTTTCAGGAATAACAGGGACTTTCCAAGATTATTAATAATTCTGATTGAGTTTGTTTACTGTAACCAAAGGGGTTTCCCTAAAACATGTAATAACACACAAACTCTTGCATGATTACTTCCAAGGTGTTTCCCTTTGCCTCATATTTCTCATGGCATATCTTTATGTTGTAAACAAAGATAAATAATCCCAGGGCACATCACAATATATTGATTTGTTTTTTCTTTCATCATTTTGTAGTACCTGTACATGTAGTAGTAGTGTAATATTCAATATTGCAGTCGTTTCTGTGATTGCTGTTGTAAAGTGTAGACTGTAGTAATAACACACTGAAGATGATTTTATATCGAAAGCTTTGTGTATAAATTTAAACCTGTGGCATGTTAAACCATGTTGAAACTCATGTATATAAACTGTAATTATAAATTAAGTATAAAACAGTGGTGTATTATCATTCTTTTGACTTTCTTCTATTCCACTGAATTCCCTGTAATATCCAAGTTGCATTCCTTCATTGATATTGCATGCCTGCTATGGCACCGTTCCATTTGTTTTGAAATCTGGCTGTGGTGGTCGATTCTGTCATTCATTTACCAGTCACTTTGTCAGCAAATGTTCACATCATTATAGCCACACCATTTGTATACTATCCTCTTTTTCAGAGTAAACGCTAATCTTAAACGGCCTTTGCGGTCAATCACCCCATTTTGCTCTTGAGACTTCAGAGTGCTGGAACTACACTGGTTCTTTTGATGCTTGGGTGAAAGAAAACAAGCTATCGCATATTTCATCATATTGGAAAATTCACTTTCCGAGTTCTCACCTTTTCAGGGTACCCCAGTGATCAATTCGGTGGCCTCTTTCATTTACAATATGTCAATGATCTCCCTAGGGTTATCAAGAATGCGAAAATTAACATTTGTGCTGATGACAAGTGCTGTTATTTTCTACAGTAACAGGTTAAATACCACTAATTATGTATTACACGTGTTTCAATGGGAAAATGGCTAATTTCGTGTGGAATTTTCTCATATTCAGAACTTAACTCTCACAGTTAAATGCCACTAATATCAGGTGAAACTATATGATTTAGATGGCAAATGATCAAAAACTCAACATAGGTTGACCTGAGACTTTTCTTGTTTTAACGCACTGAACCGTAAACACCTTAAAATGGCAGTGCGCCCTCGAAGCTGAAAGTTACAATATGGTAGGGCGAATATATTTACTAAAAACTGAAGCCGTGCGTATGAATTTTGGCACTATTACAACAAAAATGTCATATAATGAGAGAAAATATACCATTTTGAAGCATCAACCCGATCAACGACTAGGCGTTGTGCCTGTGCAGGTTTTTAAAAACGAAATTAATAGTATTCTCAATTCTGATATGCGAAGTGTTGCTAAATGACTTAACCGACATAGGCTAATATTGAATGTGACTGAAACCAAAACGATGTTGTTCGAATCTGCACGTACTCTTACATCATCTGCCCTCTCACTGTAATCAATGATCAGTTCCTTGAGTGTTTCCAACATTTTAGTACTTTGGCATTATTTTTGACCAGCGGTAAAGTTGAGCTAAATTGATCAAATGTGCATGTCAGTACATAAATATACTGGTCTTTTTTTTTACCGTATAAGTGTAGATACCCTAAAGTTGTGATAAACATATATGTTGTTTCATCCAAAGTTGATTATTGATTTATCATGTGTATTGTGATCTTATTTTCTTACTCTTCTGAACAGGTTGGATCGCCATCAAAAGTAGTCTCGGTAGAAAAATAATTGCCGTACCAATGCGCACTACAGCTCATTGTTTTTGATTCCCTTAATTAACCGAGAAACTTTTTCTGATCGTCGCAAATATCATACCCGCTGATGTAATGATGCAATAATGTAACTAGCCCAGGGTCACCATAAGGTAAATCCCGCCCTGGTTAAAAGGGCCCGTACTGCCCCTTGTCCATGGGCCCCTGATGCTCTTGCTACGCTCCTGCTTCCTGTTCACCTATTGGGATATGCTTTAAACACTCTTCTTACTCTTTTATGCATGTTATGGTATAGCATAAAAATGTTATTTTAATTTCTTGTTTCTAGTAGTTTCTATTTATGTGTTTTACTAAATCTGTTATTTTACTGCATTTGTATCCCGGGCAGCAAGGGAGAATAGTGCTGGTCACTGATTGTCTGACCCAGGTTAAAGAAGAAATGAATAAATAAATCGGCATTTAATTACATTGTCATAACCTTTACTACATAATGTACCCGTGCCCAATCGCAAATATTCTTCTGACTTTCAGTTTCAATATTGAGAACTTAATCAGTATGCCTCGACAATATTTATAAATACGTATACGCACGTGACCACCTCCGTGCTGACATAACAGCTTGTAGACAGAAAGTCTCGGAGTGGCCTTCTACATAGTGGGCAGGCTTATGCAGCAAAATTTTTTTTTTGTTCAACTTTGTGATTATATTGCAGTGGCGTAACCAGTGTGTGTGTGTGGGGGGGGGGGTCATGTGTAATAATATTACTATTCAATTAATACCTAAATTTGATGATATTTATCTAAAGAGTTCCTGTCCTTTTCAAAAAACAAGCTGGCGCTCAAGCTGGCCTTTTCACTGCGAGGCCACGCCCGGTCAAGAAAATATTACCACCTTCAAGAATCTTCTTCTTTCCCAATGTATAGCTCTTTTCCGTTCTTGTCTTCTCTCTTTTAGTTTTAGCGCTTTGCCTACTTCTGTAAAAGGCGCTTTATAAATCCCATTGTTTATGTTTATGTTGAATATTGTCTTTTGATCCAACGACAACATATTAAAAGTTATAGTCCCGCGCTCTGGTTATCGTAGATCTTTAAGAGCAATATTAGAGAATTTTAGGTATTTTCTTTCATAATGTGTCCTGTTCATTTTGAGCCGAAAAATGATTTCCTCTGATTGGTCAATTACATAATATCTTCATTTTAATCACCAATCAGAATGGAGCTTTGCAAATAATTCACCCCAATTTTGTTTTGCGTGGTGAAATTATTCTAATAATGTTGCTGATTAGTTCAATTGATAATGAAAACTTCGTTTTGGCCAATCAGCAGGTAGTTCTCATGGGGTTAATCAATTACTGCTTCCTATTTCTTTTACAGAGTCGATACGTCATGGCACGTTCATTTTCATTAATCATGATGCAGACTATGATGCTGGTACTTATTGCTGGCAGATGGCTGGGTCCTAAAGGAACTCTTACCCGTGACCAACTATCACAGCTATTATTAGCTTATATGGGAATGGCAGCAGATATGTTAGAATTTGCAACAGAGACATTGAAGATGGAACAAACTGCTTGTGATGATGTGCTCGTTTATTTTGTTTTAGGCGCATGGTCTTGGAGCTTACTCCAATTTACACTTGGTTTGACGGCCACTAAGCAGCGAAAGCCCCGTGTGGTTGCTACTGGTCCAGGCATTCGAGCAAAAGTTGAAGTAGAACCGCGTACTGGTTTCTGTGCCCCAATACTTTATTGTTGTGAAACTGAAATTTGGGCTCTTTTAGTGAGCGTCATAATGCAAGATGGCCCGTATCTTGTTATTCGTTTATATATCATGTTTACTTTTAAAACATTTGCACAAACTACGATCTTCTTTACATGTAAAAACGGGATTCTATTCTTGTTGCAAATGTATCGTATGTATGTTGTTATTGCTCATAGACATGATAACGACGAAGAAGAGAATGGAGACGATAAGGCCATACCGTTAAAAGTAGTTAAATCAAAATCGCCACCAATGCGCAAGGGAAATGGGAAAGGAAAGAAACCACCTCCTAAAGTTAAGAAATCACCTCCTAAAGTTAAGAAATCGCCTCTACTTAAAAAATCACCAAAATCATCTAGGCCTATTGCTGTTAAGAAATCTCCGCTAATAAAGAAACCACCTGAGCAAATGCGAAAAAGACCAGGAAAAAGTGGTATTCTGTGACCAAATTAATGTTTTATTTCATTATTGAAATGTTTTGAACATAAGAAAAATAAATTAGGAAAAAAACAAAAAACATACAAGAATATGTACAAATTTATACAGGACACAGATACTTATAGATTACTAGAATAGTGGTTTATACTTCGTTCGTTGAGCTTGAAGTCAATCTACCAGCAAGATCCATACGGGGCCTTTCTGTTTCGAAGTCGAACGGCCACTTTATTTTTTATTTGTTGATTTGTTTTTTATACTTAGAGGTAAGTCGATGGCAGAACACTGCCACAATAGAGGTTCTAATATATTGTGATGTATGTTTTCTGGAAGAAAGCAACACATTAACAGAGATTCATTGTGCATGTTGTCGATTTCAAATGTTGTGTATAAGGGTCGATATAAACCCCTGCTCTTAGCCGAGTGGTTCTCGGAAGGCTTTTGATGCCTTCAATAAGAGGATCCTACTTTTTGTAAACCACAACTACCTTTTTGTACCGATACACGCCTTATCGTTACCCAGCATGCTTTTCTACCCAATTCAACCCACTTTGACCAGATTTATACCAAATCCGTAGATTTTTATTTGGTTGAAAAGTAATGGTTGAGAACAAAAAAATTGGCGCAGGGGTTAATAGCGACACCTTATGCGCAGAAATAAAATAATATCGACGATATGAATCTCTGTACTATTTTTGTACAAGGTGTGTGTATAACTTAGCTAAAATGATCAATTAAAAAATTAATCATTATGAAATGTAAAAATAGAATTATATGTATCAGTAACGATATTTATTACGGTATGTATTTATTTACTGCTCATTTGTACAAACATGTTTTGTGACTGTATAAGCAATTGTCTTTTTTTTTAAATGAACGAAATATGCTCTATTTTATTTCCACACGTAAGCACTACACAAAACATAAGAACAGAAGCTAAGGAACAAGAGTATAGTAGATAATATATAGTTAAAGTGTTTGATCTGTAAGGTTTGTATATAAGACAAAGGACTTGCTAAAAGTCGCATTATCACCACCAATGTTGTCTAAGAAATACTTTACTAAGAAAAACAATCATCCACATGCGTTTGAGACATTAAGCTCCAGTAGTCTCTTTATTTGGAATCATTGTTTATACGAAGATAATAATTAATCCAATGAATGTGCTTCATCTTGATGATTTCCTTCAGTTTGGTTTTTTCATTTACATTTGAGTTCATGAGATGCTTTCGATAGCCACAGATGTATATTTTATATTATTATATATTGCTGTTGAATATTGTTCATTTATATTCAGGTACCTTTTCCGAGAAGTAATTTAATACATATAGTAATGTTTCAGCGTGATTAGAATGACAAAAATAATATATTGCTCATTTACTTTAAACGGGACACACCCTATCGCATTGCAAGGGCCATGTTTTGATGGTTTGTCCATAGTTCTAGAAAATTAATTTAATTGCTATGATTTATTTGCGATTTATTTATTAATTTGGATCTTCATTCAGTTGTAGAGCTTGTGACCTACCCTGTGGAAACACAATTTATAAAAACCCAGCATCGATAAAAGTTGGCAATGACAATGACCTTGAATAGTGGTCTTAATGAATCAGGACATGCAGGAGAAGATACATGAAATATGAAAATGTGCATATCTTTCACAGCTAATCCCTATAATTGTGTGACATTTCAATGATTTGGCTGGCGTCCAACTGACAAATTAATACGACAATTTTTACTCAATATGCATGTATGGATACCACCTGTGTCGTTGGTGCAATTGGGTGTACAAAATGCAAGTTGCGCGGAAGTGCGTAAGTATTATCTAAAAGCGTATCAATTTAAAGAGGCACTTCGTGATCCATAGCCTCATTCCCAACTTACACCAAAAAGTTGAGACTTGTATACCATCAGAAACCGTGGACTACATAATGTTCGTATGCAAGACTTTTCTTGCAGATTCAGTCGTTTGACAAATAGGCTAGTTATATTTAAATTTATATTTACAACATATACCATTCTTCCAAAGTGCCAAATGTTACTTCTTCATTAAAAAAAAAAGTCATTTGCCGGGTCTTTTTTTGATGCAGCAAATCAGGCAATATACCTTTTCCCTTCTTCCCATCATGCACTATTCCAGGGGGTATGAGTGTCGCAAAACACATCATCTCCCCGGGGAGTACAGAGTTATGTTCATTATATTCTGGAATACGGACTTTCGGCTGATGCCTTCACCAGAAAAAAGGAATCACGGATAATGGCGCACGATCACTAATACCTTTCGGGCCAAAAAGCAGTATGCCTTATTGACATGGTGTCGTCGGGAAAAAATATTTCCTGTTATTGATGCCTAACTTTGTATTTTTACATTTTATATGGTCGGCGTCCGTTTCGCTTTTTTTTTCAGAGATGAAAATAAAACGTAAGCAATAATCTCTGCATCGCTCCGTAACTGTATCACTCGTGTATTCAATAATTACATAATTAGTAACATCGATGGCAAAAGACAAAATAATTGCAAAGACCATCACTATGTACACGATCTATGGGGGTACCAGGTCATACCCCCTGAAATAGTGCATGATGGGAAAGAGGGAAAAGGGTTTATATGAGACCACTGTGTAAACAGCATTCCTGTTACCAAGGTAGCGCATTATATTTCAATCTGCGTTGTAAGCGGAAGTGCGCTTAAGTGCGCTTATCTTACAGGAGTATAATCAGTCACGAATGCCTGCTGTCATAATTGAATCCAATCCAGCGAATCGACAAAAATAAAAGGCTAGACATGAGACATATGCAATATGTATTCAAAAGGTCAATACCAATCAGGCTGTCATGAAACACACTATTTTTACAATGTCCATGCATCATTATTACACCATCTCATCGATGCCCTTTGGGATAAAAAAAGATGAAGTAAGTAGCATTGATCATGGAATTGATGATAATAGCCCTGCATAATATCATCTTTTTCTGTAACATCATTAATTTTGATAATAAAAACAAGTTCACAACCGTCAAATAATGTTCCCTCGATGTTACATTCAGTATTCCTACCTTGTGCTTTTTGTTTGGGTATTAGATGTATAAGTAGAGACACTGATGACAACTTTACTGGGTTATTCCAATTAAATCCACACTACCCCAGTGGGAGATTTAGCCAAAGTCTTCCACAGAAGTTTTGAATAGAATAGAATTGGGTAACTTCCATTTGAAATACTCACACCAGTTGTTGAAGATATATATAGGTAAAGCCATGATACAGGGGGAGTATCGGTTTCAAAATGATTAACTCAATTACATTTGAAAAACATAATCCCCATGTGGAAGATATTTCCAAAATCTTCCACAGGGGTAGTGTGGATTTCAATTGGAATAGGTTTATAGTCATTAACCACCTGAGAATATCAAAATATCACTATGCCAGAACTGAAATTTATAATGTAGTCTTTTGAATCTTATACCAACAACGTAACTTCCCTAATTAAAGCCATATTATAACATTTGCTGAGGAGAACGCCCTTAAAAAAATTTAAATTCTGGTTTTACACGATTGTAATGTACTTTAGTCAATAAAGATACTCTGCAAAAATCAAGACTTTAGGTGCTGTAGTTTTGTCAAAATCCGAGATTTTGAATAATACGATTATTACGATGGATATATTAGTCGAACACGTATGCACAGTACGTACACGGCGTGCGGGATACACATACACACACACCCCGAGGATCGTACCGTATTACAACCGCGGGAGTAACATGCATTGGCGCTAGTAGTTTTCTATGCTTTACCTCACTTGTTCGGCTCAAAATTTAAAGAGGACATATCTGACAGTAAAAGCTAACATTTTATACTAATCTTTTTTTTTTTTACAGAAATGTTATAATATGGCTTTAAGTATTATACCATCTCTTTCTGTAACATCATTACTTTTAATAAGAAAAAGAAGTTCACAACCGTCAAATAATGTACCCTCAACATTACAGTTGGCATTCCTACAGTGTTATTTCCATAATTGAACCACTACTTTTCTTTAAAGAAAATGTTTGTTTGCTGAGTTTTGTGCTTATACTTTGTATTTATTTGTTTGGTAACCTTCTTTGTTGGTTACTTCTTGTCTCATTGTCCTTTCGGTCATTATTCGTTTGTTTAATTGTAATATTATATTTTGGTATTTTTAATAACTGTGAATTATGGATATAAATCTATCTTGAATCTTTAATGTTAGGCTCATGTAATAAAATAGCTGAAATGAATTGAACTTCTGACGTTTTAATGTCTTCATTATATCATTATAGAGGGCGAATGATAAGGTAGTAGCCACTGTACAATTGGTCGTTTCAAGTCTTAGATTTACAAATTGTAACTTGGCTACAAAGAAACTTCGGGCCTTTTGGTAAGGTTGTTCACCGTTGTTGTAATCCCTTGTAATTCCATTCATGGTAAGCCACTGGCAGTCTGCCGCCTGGACAACCAATTCTTTAGAAATGCTTAGTCGCGCTAAAAGTCGATCGATACATGTAAAAATCAGCACAATTCAGAGATACACCTTTTTGCTATGAAATTAATTTTCTCGGTCAAATATAAAGCAATATTTTTTTTTTTCTTCAGTAATGTCAGTTAAAAACTTGGTGCTTGGATATACATTTTTTTTAAATCCTGGTGTTAAAATTAAGCATCAAATTGTGTCTTTTAGTGTGATATTTTGATTTTTATAGGCCTTGAATTCGCCTGCGAGCTTTTTACGGAATTCATGTTTTAGTGTCTCAAACTAACATAGTTTGCTAAAGAAAGATATTTCCCACCTCTGTAAAGCACATCGTGTGGGTCTATATGTTATAGTTTTGTCAGAATTTCCGTTTTTGTTTTACCCTTTTTCCATTCAGTCTCCGAAAATGTCAAACTAAGTAAAAGTAGGCAATGGTGAGTACTTTTATCTCGAGAGCAACCAGCTGAAATAGTCGATATTTCCTTTGTTGTTATCCAGGTCAATTTTTCATTGAAAGCCAATTGCCCGACCAGCGATTAAATCCCCAATTGGGTGTTCTGGTTAAACATGATCAGTAGGAGCGCTATAGGTCTGGGAATTTCTTTGCTATATTGAAGTTCTGGCAACACTATAGCCATGCCGGTATTCCTATTAAACCCAGGGATATCGATCCACAATGCTAGTACTAGCCTTTAGATTTCACGTGTTGATTTAGGAATTTTTTAGCCGACAGTGAAAGATGGTGAAATCAAAACGGAAATTCTGACAAAACTATGATATATAGCTCACGGTGATGTGCTTTAGAAAGTTGGGGAAAATCCTTCATTAGCGAACTATATTACTTTGAAAAGCTAAAAGGTTGATCCAAGAAAAAGCTCGCGGGCCGAGCTGAAGCCTATAAAAATCGAATATCTTACACTAAATGACTGAATTTCAGGCCTAAGTTTAACACCAGGATTAAAAAAAAAAAATCAGTATCAAGCATTATAGTTTTTGCAGCCATTTACTGAAAAAATGAAAATTATTGCTTTTCATTTGGCTGAGAAAAAATTTTTTACACTGAAAAGGTGTAACTCAAAATTTTGCTCATTTCAACACCAATTTCGATCGTTTGTATTGCCTCATTAAATGACTGAGTGAGCCTTGCAGAACAAAAGAATCCGTTGTGCAGGTAGCTGACTGCTGGTGTATTTTTTAGATACAAAGCATGACACATACTGCTGTCAATCATTATGTGACTACCTTTCTGATACATGTATGTACTATTGTTTTCATCGTTGATATATCGATTAAAATGCGTGTGTGGGTGTAAAATAGTATTGCAAACTACAGGAAATGGACTAAACCAATAGATATAACATTTCATACATGTATTTATTCACCTGGCTTCACTCGAGGTATTTTCATGGCAGCGGCCATTGATTGTAGTGTTGTGTGGTATTTCATTTAGGCATGGGCATAACGATATTACATCTCTCCCTTCTTTTTGAGAGAGTCATTGTTCATGAGCATGAAATGGTATAGAGAGTGTTTGTGCAAACATGGATGACTGTAATGTGAATGTTGATCACCTGTTGTGATGCGTAAGAAGTATACATGTATGTGGGGAACAACAACGCTGGCATGATCAACATGCCCTTAACAGAAATATTGCTTAGTATAGCAGCAGCTAGTCTAATGTCAACAGGTTGCTTTGTATAATAGCATCTAGTCTAAATCCAACAATACCCAACTATCACCGATGTGTAAACAAATGATGCACACCAATATTAAGTGTAAAAAGTTCAGTCAGTTGCTACATGTAAGTACATGTATTCATGTGTGTAACAAGGTTCAGTTAGTTTTTTCTTCATTCACCAATACACTACATGACTCAAGTTTGTGTGCATATTATATATAGTGATTGGTATTATGTTATGTAATCATTTAGACGGACCGGTGGCCTTGTATCACGTCTTGGATAACGTCTAAGGTTATTGTTGTTATTTGGTACTTGTACCGGTACCGGTATCTCCTGTGTGTCTTCTTCATCACTTGTGTATGCCACTTCCTCACACTTCTCTTCCCTGTCAGCTCTCCTGTATGCATCCTTACTTCTTTCTATTTTCTTGAAGTGTGACACATCTCTTGTGGTTGTTTTAGTGTTGTTTGTGGCTGTTATTTGTGATCCTTTTCTATTCATCACAGTAAAGGGCATGGGGTCATAGAATGGTATCAATTTCCCTTGTTGTTGGCTTTTGACAAGTACCCTGTCTCCTATCTTGATGTCAGATTCTTTGGTGTGTCTGTGCTTGTCTGCATACTCCTTCATCCCTCTTTTTTTTTGCTTGTCATTCTGTGTGATCACTTTGTGTGTGCTTGAATGGTTGACTGGTTGAAGTTTAGCGGAGACTTGTGGAAGAGCGGTTCGCATAGGTCTTCCATTAAGTGCTGTTGCTGGGGCAATACCAGTGGTTGCATGTGGTGTGGCACGGTACTGTCTAAGAAAGGTCCAGATATTTCTGTGCCAAGGTTGACCATCAGTCTCTGAGGTCTGTGCTGCTTTTTTTAGTGTTCGCATGAACCTTTCAGCTTCGGCATTGGCTTCAGGCCAAAGTGGGGTGATGCGTTGATGTTTAAAGTTCAGATGTTCTGCAAAGTTGTGGAACTCATCTGATTGAAATGGGGGTCCATTGTCACTTTTGACAACCTCGGGGACTCCATGCTCAGCGAAGATCTTATCTAGTTTTGGTATTGTCGCTTTCGCTGATGTCGACGTCAGAATTTCTACCGCGGGGTAGCGCGAATATTCGTCTACAACCACTAAAATGTAGTGACCTGATTGAAACGGCCCGCAGAAATCGACGCTTACTTTCTGCCATGGGTAGTCTGGTATAGGACTCATTTGCAGTGGGGATCTTTGCACCTTTGGTGTCGTGGCTTGACATGGAATGCATTCTTTAATTTTCTGTTCGACTCTGGTAGCCATGTTGGGAAACCACACTTTGGTACGCAGAAGGGCTTTCGTCTTAGTTATTCCCTGGTGTCCTCGATGTGCGAGTTGGATAACACGATCTGTCAGGGACTCGGGGACAATGATGTTGTCTTGTTTGAGGACAGTCCCATCTTCTGTCACTGATATTTCATCTCTTATATTCCAATAACACCTGTGTGTGTCCTTGACTTTGTGCATTGTGTTTGTACGATGGTGCTTTATGACAATCTGGAGTCCAATGTCATTTTTTGTTGCTTCTTGTATTTCAGCTTGTGTTATTGCCTGTGGTTTGGAGTTGGTCTTGACAAAGTTTACGTATTCTTCAGCTCTTTCTGACGATCTACCTGGCTTGCCTGCTGGATCAGGATGGCGAGACATATAGTCTGCAGGATTGTCTTTGCCGGCGCTGTACCGAACTTGCATGTCATAACCTTGAACCTTCAGTAGCCAGGACTTGATTCTAGCTGACGGGTCGATCTTTGGTTTGCTGAAGATCGGCACAAGGGGCTTATGATCTGTAATTACAGTGAATGGTTTCCCAAACACATAGAGGTGAAGACGCTGTACAGCCCACACTATGGCAAGGGCTTCCCTCTCTATCTGACTGTATCTGGTCTCTGTTGGTTTCAAGGATCTACTCACATAACAAACATTTCTCCTCTCACCATGCTCGTCGATCTGAACAAGTATAGCGCCGAGTCCTACTGGGCTGGCATCCACCCAAATTTCTGTGTGTCTGTTTGTGTCATAATAGGACATGACTGTCTCACTAGAGAGGGCGTTCTTGAGCTGTTGCAGAGCTTCATCTTGTTCTCCTGTCCAGGTGAAGGGTGTGTCCTTGTTGATTAGTCTGCGTAACGGTTCAGTAATTGTTGCCATATCAGGTATAAACCTTGCACTGAAGGTTGCCATGCCCAGTAGGCTACTGATTTCAGCAGCAGACTGCGGAGGTGGGGCATGTTTGAGTGCTTCGACTTTCTTGGGGTCTGGGGATACACCATGTTCCCCAAAGGTCAGACCAAAAATTCAAGATGTGTTTTACTGAATTCACATTTCTCCCTGTTGAGTGTGAGTCCTTTATCTGCTAGTCTTTGTAGCAGTTGTGTGAGTCTGGTGTCGTGTTCTGATTGTGTGGGTGCATGTAATAGTATGTCATCAGATATGTTCAACACTCCCGGTATGCCTTCTAAACTCTGTCTGATGGTGTCTTGGAATACTTCGCTGGCTGAAGATATCCCAAAGTTTAAACGCTTGTAACGTTTGAGGCCAACATGAGTTGCGAATGTAGTGATATATCTACTCTCAGGACTTAGTTCGAGTTGATGGTAGCCCGATCGTAAGTCAAGTTTTGAAAAGTACTTAGAACCATTCAACTCAGCCACAATTTCATCCAAGGTTGGTGTATCATGTCTCTCGCGGATGACCGCTTTATTCGCAGCACGCATATCAACACAGAGCCTGATGTCGTCCTGTGATTTGGGTTTGGGTACCGCGATTAATGGGGATACCCATGGTGTTGGACCAGTGGCATCTTCAATTATGTCCTGGTCTTGAAGTTCTTGCAGTTTTTCTCTATCTTGTCACGGAGTTGGAAGGAATTTTGCGATGTGTCTGAGCAACAGGTTGTACTTGCTCATTTATATGGAGTTTAACAGTTACATCCTTCAACTTTCCTACTCCGTTAAAGACCTCTGGATATTGTTTAGCAATATCATTATTGATGTTGTGTACTGTGTTGATGTGAAGAAGGTTGAGATCTCTTGATGTGTATTGTCCAAGAAGATTGTTAGCTTTACCTTTCACAACGTATATGTCTGCATCAAGTTCTCGTTCACCGGTATGAATACTTGCTTGAAATACACCTATGATAGGAATGGGGTCAGTACTGCGATATGGTGTCAACTCTATGTCTGTGTCTTGAAGCTGTATATTATGTGCTGTCTTATGTTTAATGTTGCTGTATGTTACTTCATCAATTATGTTCCATTTGCTGCCTGAATCTATACACATGCGTACTGGTGTTTTGTTGATGTTGACTGTTGTCATTGATATGTCATCATGGTCATTGTGCATGTTGTTCACAGTATGTATGCTGCTGAGAGAAAACACATGGAAGTTGTCATCATCTGATTCTGAACTGTATTGTTTTATGTTGTGGATATCATCATACTCATCAACCCGTTTACCTGTATTATCATTCAGAGCTTTGACTCGGTCTCTCCGTGTTTGTGTTCTGTTACTACTGGTCTCTCCTGTTTGTGGTTCTTTAGATTTAAAGTTACTTGATCTTGTATCTGTCCGTTTACTACTTTGACAGGCACGGGCAAAGTGGTTAAGTTACCACACGATGTGCATTCTTTGCCGTGCGCTGGACATTGACCTTTATGTGGGTAATCGTATCCACAAAAGTAGCAGAGTTTGTTGGATGAGTTCATAGGTTTGCGGGGTTGAGTATATCTTGCTGCAGTGGCAGATTGAGTTACCTTAGCCACTGTGCTAGGTGGAGACGATGTGAGATTTAGGGCCCTAGTGGTGGATAGTTCTAGGGTCCTGGCCAATTCAAGGAGTTTGTCCAGAGTAATGTCTTTCTCAAGTGCTTTTTTACGTAGGGTATCCGAGGTGCAATGGGCAATGATTTGTGTTTTTAGTTCTCTTTCAGTACTATCTCCAAAATCGCAGTGGATGGCCAACTTGCGCAGACGAGTGCAGAATTGATCGACGCTCTCATCGGCGTCTTGAGTCGTTCTCCGAAACATGATTGTCTCGTATATTATGTTTTTTTTGGGATTGAAATATTTGGTAAGCGCATCGATTGCTGGCTTGAGCTCGGTTGCGGTGCCAGTGTCTGGTAGTGTGTCGAAGATATCATGTAGAGCTTCGCCGCCATAATGGAGCATGAGAGAACGCTGTCTAGCTTCTGAGTTAATATCAAAACCTACCATCGCTGTCTTGAACCGGCTGACCCACTTATCCCAGCGTATGGATAGGCTGGCAGGATCAGAGTGTGGATCAAATTCTGGTAGGGTGGGCATTGACGATGACATGATTTATTGTTTATATTTATCCAGCTCAAGTGTCAATTAACTCCAGTTTTGTGCTTAAAATATACGTGTTAAGCAGTCTTATGGCAATATTCAGGTAATCAGATAAATAGTCTAACAGATTTCTGTTCATTGTGTTGTAGCGTAGGTTACAGTTTCCGCATTCGTCGCCAATGTAAAATAGTATTGCAAACTACAGGAAATGGACTAAACCAATAGATATAACATTTCATACATGTATTTATTCACCTGGCTTCACTCGAGGTATTTTCATGGCAGCGGCCATTGATTGTAGTGTTGTGTGGTATTTCATTTAGGCATGGGCATAACGATATTACAGTGGGGTGATCAGTGTAGGGTACATTTCATTTGTTATACCTGCTATTTTCGACACAATTACAAATTAAAGATATATCCCGGGATTGTTTTCTTTCTGTTCAATCCACCTGCACATTGGTTATTATTTGGAGTGGGTTTTACAAATTCCTGTATAGATTAGTAAATCCGCATCAAGAACAATGATTGTTGACATAATTTACGGAATTGTCGTCCAAATGCTTTGCAAATCTGGATAGGAGGGAAAAGGGTTGATCAAGTTTTAAGCTGAATTTATACTCCACCGCTGAGCGACGAGGGTTTGGTATTTGACCAATAAGGTAGCGCCCTTTTCCCAATGCAACAAAATGTGCTCTACCTCATTGGCTAAAAAAACCAATTGCTATCGCTCAGCAATGTAGTATAAATCCAGCTTTATGCAAGCTGCCAAGCACATTGAATAGATTACAAAAACCAAAACAAAATAAAACACTTGAATGGACCCATTGTATTTCTATTTAGAAACTTCTGGGTAGTAATTTGAATGTAATTTAATGTTTTGCTTTGTCAGGGACTTTGAAACAGCACTTTTTTATATATCGCAGGAGATCATTTTGAAGATTTTACACACAATGCGGTAATGTATTTTTAAATATATATGTTTTTGTTATATGAACTTAAAAGTTCATATAACATGCTTCCCTTATTTTGTTGAATGAGACACGATCTTGAAAACAAATTGACATTTGTCCCTCAACATCATCCGACATTTATATATTCTTGACCATGCTGTAACCACAACCAATGATATGGTTTTTCGGTATCTGGACATGCTGAACTATACATATTTTTATGTTGAACATGTTTTTCAAGCATATCTCAAAAATCATGTTTAAACATTAATGTGTATTTTAGCTCTAATAAAGATTGTTACAGTTGTTTCTTGATCAATTTATCTTTCCTTAGAATTTTTATATACAATAAAATTATCAGTTTATACCATGCATGACTTTCCATTTATATATTTCTACACTTTATACATTTCAATTGTGGCATGGTGCAATTACGTCGAACGTAATAATTATTCTCTTCATCGTACTTAATTGGGGTAGCCATGCTGCCGTGGTATTTCAATCCTTCCGGTTTTAATGTTAGATTTCAATAATCAAATCAAGTTGACCTGAGGTACACGCTCATTGAAGGGGAAATTAAACTGTTTCTAAAACACCAATGTGCTTTTCAAGACTGGGCCTCAAAATGTAAAGCTGGTCACCTTAAAGGGATATAAAGTCATCTTGCCAGCAAAAATAGATTTAAATTAAATTTTGATATTCTGAAATGAAAACCGAGCATTGCAGATTTTTAAACCAAAATTTTCACAAGATTAATTCAAAGAGAAAAGATGAACAAAAAAAATAATGCCCGTGTATGAAGGCAGTCCTATACGAGGCAATAATTCGATGTTGCCCTATTATACTTGAAAAATATAAATATGGAGAAAACGGTTTCGAGTTGAATTCGGCAGCAGGGTTAGGTCTTTTTTAAATCACAACTTGTACATTCTTTCAAAATATCGATAAGCTGGTCTTATGTGACTGTATATTCCTTTACACTTTTGTATTGTTGTAGTCCAACCTACTGGTGGTAAAATATACCCATAACATCTTCCCACAAATTCTCTAAAAGTAGCGATGAAAGATTACAACGTAAATAATTGTACGTAATTTTCATTGACAGAATGTATATATAATGACTACCACAACCCTCTTGTCGTAAGAATGTTGTTATGCGTATTATTGTGCACTTATTCACATTTTCTACTAATACTTTTATTACAATTATTATTATTATTATTATTATTATTATTATTATTATTATTATTATTATTATTATTATTATTATTATTATTATTATTATTTATTATTAATCTAACCCTATTAAGTGTTTAACCATGGAGATACATTAACATCGTGTTCATTCAGTACACGCATGTGGAATAGCTAATTTTTCAAATGGTGCTTTCTGTATTCATATGTTGTATGCGAATGATCTACGACATTATGATGAATATTTTTTGCGTCCAGATGAGCTCCAACCTATGAAAGGCACTGGAATTAATATTTTGGTGTGTGTGATTGACAGCTGGAATTTGAGGTGCCAATCATACCTAAGAGGCAATTGGAATTTAGTACATGTATTGATAATCGTCCTATAAATAAGAATGTTTGTTGGTCCAAAAACTGATACAGGCAATAACAAAAGCACCCCACATAATGCACAAGTCCAAATACTCCGCCATAATTTGCCGATTTAAAGACTTATAAATAATATACTTGCAGTGTGCAGGAAACAACCGCAATTGCTGGTATTTTCCTAGCTAAAAAGATTCAAGTATACTGTCATTCCAACTGGACTCTTCTTTTTCGTTTGTGCCTTCCATAGGGATGCAAGGAGTTCATCTGAACTATGGTCTGAAATAATTTTCTTAATTCACCAGACATTTGTGAAGCAATAATAATAATTGCATTACGTCAACAATAAGTTGAAATGTAGCTAGCCTGAGCCCTAATTTTCAAATGGTGCTTTTTGTATTCAACAGTAGGCATAATGTGAGTTGTTTATGTTTTAAAATCTTTTTGCGCCCAGGTGAATGAAGAATATGTGACGTACCAGCTTCTCTAAATGGCCTCTCCAGATGAGTTCCAACTTATGAAATTGCACTGGAATTTGGAGTGTCATTGACTGCTTGAAGTACAGTGTAGTCAATCCCCACAACTGGAATTAACTCTTGTATGCCCAAATATTTGGCCAAATTTTTTCTGATGTAACGCTCGTCCAACTGAATAACTATTTCATTTTTTAAAAACATCATAAACAGTTATCTTTGGTACCAATGTAAATCTTTGGGTCTCCTCTATCCAGTGATACCGAAATAAGTACCAACATGAACCAGATAATATCGTTATGAGGTCATAATGTGAGCGCACCCTCGCAAAATTGTGAAATTCTGGATATGTACAAAATTGATTTTCGGCTAAAAATTCTACGAACATAAAGGAAGGAAATTACTATTTCAACTATACTACCAATATCTCTTGGAATAATTTTAGAAGAGCATAACATATAGAAATCATGGATTTTACTGTAGAAACCTATGGTGGGCCTTACTTACCCAGCAAACACAAAACGTTTTCGACATCATTCGCAAAAGGTTATAAAAGGTTGTCAGAAAACGTTTAAATGTCGGGTTATATAAAGGGTATATTAAGAGTATAAAACGTTTTCAAAACCTTAAAAAACATTTTTTGATAAGCTACTGCTCAGCAAACAAAAATGTTTTACAGAAAACGTTTAAATGTCGGGTTATATAAAGGGTATAAAAACGTTGTAATAACCTTCCAAAAACATTCTTGAAAACTTAATACAAAACATTCTAAACAGAATGTTATTTTGGGGTTGAACAAATATTTTGCGAAAAATGTTTGTCCAAAATATTTTCAATAACGTTTTAAAAACGTTTTCATGACCTTTATATAACCCGACATTTAAATGTTATTAAAAGGTTTTGAAAAAAAACATTTTAAGAACATTTCTGTGTTTGCTGGGTTCAAACATTTTAACATAATGTTATTAAGTATTCAAAAATAGTTTACAATAACATTTTTTGAAAACATTTAAAAATATTGTTGTAGTGTGTTTTCATACAAAACGTTTTAAAACGTTATCATGATCTTTATATAACCCGACATTTTAATGTTATTAAAACGTTTTTACCTAAACCAAAAGCCAAAGTATAACTTATTTAAAACGTTTTTAAAACGTTTTTGTGTTTGCTGGGTACCAACCTCCACCTCTATGGTCATTTTGATGGTCGGTCCTACCCTCGGGTAAGGTGCTGGGCTAGAACATGTATCACTTAAATGAGCGCAAAGGATCTACGATTATCTTAAGTCGTTTGGGCGTTAACACGCACGTTTTTGTTATGGCGTAGTACTAGGGTTAAAAGACTTAGAGTCCTTGCAGGACACAGCCGTTGCTGCTGGTATTTTCCTAGCTAAAAGATTAAAGTCATAATTGTCATTCCAACTGGACCGTTCCTTTTCATTTGTGCCTTCCATAGGAATGTAAAGAATTCATCTGAAATTTTAAAGAAATATTGTCTGAAATGTAGAACAAGGTGAGTCACAAACTATTGATCAATACGCGGATTTAGGGTTTCTCTACCGGAAGTCAATTTGTGCCGAAATAACCTTCCACACAATGCAATATGCGTATTGCATACGGTAACAAAGGAGAATGATTAACCTCCGAAATGTATCTATTGTTAAAACGCTTATTGCATTGTGGGAAGGAATTTCGGCACAGGTAGGTAGAGACTTCCGGTAGAGAAACCCTAATCCGCGTATTCTGGTGATTCACAATGCAATGCGCCGCCAGCGGTTGCGCTTGCTAGTCCAATTTTTGACCTTCAGCATGTTCAGGGTCCACATCGCCGTTCTAGCCACCATTGGATTTTCACGCGTTTCGCGTGTAACATCATTATAAACACACAAGGGCATTATGGTCCTGTGTTGTATACGTATTACGCGGGCTTTGGATGTCGACATTTCAATTCCCATTTTGACCTCTCCCCCAGCAAACGCTGGAGGCGCATCATATTGTGAATCAACCGAATTACCAATAAATATTCATCAATAATACATGTAAATCAAGTATAAGTTCAAAACGAAATGTTATTCATTTGATATATTAGCCTAGATAACATGGCGGTATTGTCCCAATAGTGGCTGCTGATTTTGGAACATTGTATCTTGTATGCTCATCAGCTAAATTCCAAATTGGTTGGGCTTCAGCCCATTGTTGGCACATTGGTATTTAATACACGCAGATTAACCACTGTAGTGGTCACTTGTTACAAATAATGATGGCCACCAGTGGGTTAATGCTAGCCAATCAAACGTTGACAGGCGATAATTTGCCGATAGGAATACTTAGTTCAACGGCCGACCATACGTCATTGTATAATGGGTCAAAATTGGGCCAACACCCGAGGCTAACACTAGTTCAAATATAACTTGCACTAATATTGGGCCGATGAGCAAGTTTATATCAGCAGGCAGTATTGAGTGAATGAAACGCACACTGTTGAATTGGACCAATTACGTCATGTTATCTACGTAGTAGTAACAGGATTAGTTACCATAGCAATGCGTGCACCGTGCACAGTATCTTTGAATGTATCACCCTTCTCTAGACGTTACGCCGTTCCACTGCATTGCACATGTCAAAGAATATTCATATCATGCTGATCACTCGTACTCGAAAAGAGCGGTGTTGTATTCAATCTATGATTACAGACATAAACAAGTCATGAGTGCAACCTGCTTATAGTGCAGGCCGATACATTCAAAGATAGTGTGCACCCATTGCTATGAGCTGCTATGGTAATTAATCCAGTTACGTAACTACTTGTACTTCTGTACTGTTTTTACTGTTTTTCTGTACTGTGTACAAAATTGGAGGTTTCCAAGATATGTGATGAAACATATATAATTGTTTACTGTAATTCCAAGAGACATAATCAATCACTATTTTCACTTATGTCTTTAAGATGGATTGAGCTTATTGTTTAGTACTCAGGTAGGGATATTACACTTGATGGTTCTATATTCGTAATATCAAACCTATATCAAAGTAGCCTCGTTGCATTGGTATCGGTAAAACGCGTTTGTTGGACTTGGAAGATGGATAGTTGACTCGAGATTAAAGTAACACAGAACACTTGGAATTACCCTACTATCGTATATTGATTCCTTACATATCTGTATACCATTATTAAGGTTATTAATTATTTTAAACTGTTGTGATTTGGTAGTTCACAGCATCTTACGAATGGTAGTGAGCTTTGGCAAAAACTGCATTGCTCAATTCATAGCGAGCATGTAGAAGAATTAAAATATCACAGATATACTTTTATAGGTGGTGCGGTTCTTGAGTTACGTTGTAAAGAGGGCTGAAACAACAACACTTTTGTAAAACGTTCCTAACTCATTAACAACAATAAATTAAGCAAGTTTGAAAAGTATACGATTTGTAGAATGAACTTTTGCAAAACGTCAAGGTGTTAATTTTCAATAATATATTGATCTAGATAATGAAAATCGATTTTTAGGTTGCTTCGACCAACAATACCTCGTCTACCCTTAAAGGAACATGATGGTGCGAAGACAAGCAGGGAATCCTGTCCATCGAGTCATTTCCAGACATACTCAATCCCGGGAAGGCTGCATTATCATGATTATCAAAGGAAAGAAAATTCTACATTTATGATATCGTATAAATTGTTTGGGCATTAAAATATTACTTTAAAAAAATCTATAAACTTGTTCTTGTCTACGATTACGAATAACTTGGCCTTTTGCCATGTTTGCAAGAGGATCTTATGTAAAAGAACTTCCACAATTTGAAAACATCGATAGTTATAGACAAAGGTTTAGAAAGATCATTAAAGCAATTCGATGGCTCAGCGGACCTGCGCTACATTATTTCCATTTTGGCGAAAATAAGATTTTAGTACCAATATTTTTCAGATACTTACATAAATAGTGAAACATAGATATGGAAGAAGGCAGAAATCTGTAAACGTAATTTTCTCAAAATGGTCAAAATGGATATGAGGCAGTATAATGCACTGGGCCTTCGATTTGTATGTTTTCATCATTCCAATTTTGACATAATAATATTTTGATAATATTACTCGCTTTTTCTTTTTTACACTTTCAAGATGTATAATTAATATGTGAGCTTGTAATTATTTTGATTGTGGATATGGAGAGATGTGCTGAAGTACAAACATAAATGCATTGAAAGTGGCAACCGTCTAGATTTTACACGATTGTTCCAAAGTTAGAAACTAATGTTTAGGTAATCCTTCATCACAAGACAATTCAAATCACCTAACTGTCTTGTCAAGAATACAACATTGACGAAATGATGTATGTTGGTGTCCTCATTATTCTTGTGTTGAAAGACCAATGAGGGATTCTGATCTTACATTAACACAAATCATTCAATTCGAGTGATCAAAACGTATGTTCATATATCATAGTTAAAGGGCATATAAATTGCTCGCACAACATATCATTGGAAAACTAATATTTTAAGGACATTGAAACTGACTGCTTATTTGAGAAAATAGGTTGTATAAATTGATATTCCGCAAAAACCAACTGTAAGCGAGTGAGTTTCTTCAAATGAGACAGATTTGTTCTTGAAACTAAAAGTGATCATGGTGATGTCATGATATGAACACAGCCAGCGTTATGAGAGAATGGACTTCCAACACTGTCAATGCACAGAACGTATTTTGCCAAATGTTTCATTTCAAAGTATAACAATTTCAATGACTTATCCTTCACTTTTAAGTAATTATACATAATTTAGATATGTTTACACTTTCGCTGGGATCACTGAATGAGGCTTGAATGGACCTTGAAGACAATCATGACAAACAATTTGCTACAGATACCTAGTATGCCATTTCAAAATTATATAATTATCGAATATTTATAAGAGCAATTACCTGTAAACTAATATTGACTTCAGCTTTTTTTTTCACTTATGTATACTTAGTGTTGAATTTCCACATTGTACTCATGGGAAAGTGGTTCAAATCTACCAACTTTTAATGTTTAACCTATAAGCACGGAAAGATCAGAAAACCCGGCGCTATTTCATCAGCTTATATGGGAGGTTACTATCAGTTATTATATTCACAGTTTGCTGTTTAAACATTTACATTGTAGTAGATGATAGAAATATAAAACAGATTCTGTATTACCACGATAGGGGTCTACCATGTAATGGATGAAATAAGAACTCGACCGCCGGTCAACCGGCGGTTGAACCGTATTTCATTGTTTAAAACAATCGAAACAGGCTCCAACTGGACAGAACCGCCAGGAACCGGTGGTCGACCGCCGGTCGAGTTTTGATTTCATCCCTAAAAAGAAGTTGGAACTTTAAAGTACATGGTAACTGGGTTGTTATGAATCGTCCGAATTGGACAGCATTATATTAGATGTAAATATGTCATTGTCACATGTCTTTGAGGGGGAGGGTCCGATTAAAGCCTTAATGTACGATCTTTTTTCAGAATATACCTTTATGTTTTTTTGACATATTTGTAATACTTACACATGTTCCAACTTACATCTATGAGCAAACTGTCAAACTCGCCCTATTTGTAGTAAAACGGGATGATTTTCTGTTGGTCCGACATATTATCATAATTTTTCATATTATGATAATATGTAAGAACGATCGCAAATCTTAATCTCCTACGAAGCCAGTTTGGTTACGCTCCCTTCACACATGTGGAGGTAGCATAACCAAATTTGCTGCGTATAGGAGACTAACTCTGAGGCCGCACTCGCTGTCGTAATCCAAAAAGTGCGAGATATTTCGAGTGATAGAGGTGAAGTTTATGATGTTGTTTCTTTGCAAATTTCCAGTGTTTTTCGCGTCCAAATGTATTGGGAACTTTTATAATGATTGCATAAATTATTATCATTTTGAAAGAAAAAAAGAAAAATCTAAAAATTTAAAAAGATCGTATATTAAGGCTTTAACAACCTCATGCCCATCGAAAGGTATATGTTGGTCTCACTGGGTCCAGGCATTGTATAACTTTGTGAAATATTATATCTGTAGCATAAAATGTTTTGTTTGCATTTTTAAAGCCAAACTGTGTCTAAAGTGGGTTAACCCATTATTATTCACATTATTCTGTGGGGGCTTAATCGGACCCTCCTCCTTAAAGGCATCAACTGCTCAATGCCAGAAGTGGGTAAGTGCAATAGCTGCCCAGTGAACATTTAGCAATTTACATATCATCTACACTTGGCAGCTACACATGGCAGCTATTGCACTTACTGTTTACTAATGTACAGTAACTAAAAAGAAAGAGTAGTAAAATGTTATAAAGAAATTCGTTGTACCTGACTATCAGCTGGACTATGTCTGTAAGGTAGGACAGTTTTGACTATATTTGAACATACATATTCAATAGTATGGTATTTTGTTGGTAAAATGTGGATAATTAGGTATAATATCTACAGCTATCAAAGCCTTACCCTTTTATATAGAACAATAATAGAGGTTATCCACTTTACTCATGTGTGACTTGTAACAAAAGACACTGATACCCGTAGTATTCCTTATTCAAACCAATTCAATGCATGACCTCGGAGTTACCTGTATGACTCCTGGCGGGCTACTTTGAAACAGGCATGGTTGCACATGCAGGTACTTCTTTTGAAAGTCCTAAACAAGGTATAGCAGTCGTCGATAGGATATGCAGCTTATAGAACACGGATAACCTCTATTGCTGGCATTGGTGTATTCTATATCGGGAAGGCGTGGGCTATTATTATGACATTGATGATGAAATAGCTATAATACACGACACGTTCAAATCTAGATCAATTTGAAATAATAAAGATCCAGGATTAAGATCCATACCAGATATACAGGGTGTATCAAAATGATTGGTACCCATCAATTATGATGTTTATTGAAAAGCCGACCTCTTCCAAATACAACATTGGATACTCTTGAAATTTTCAGAATGTATAGTTTATTACTTGTTTTACAAGTATCTACAAATTATTTGGATCGCATGTTGAATTTTGATGTGTCCGACTCATCCATTTAACTGATGGGTACCAATCATTTTGATACAGCTTGTAGTGGCTCAGTTAAATTTTTTTGTATTCCATAGCAATAGATAATCCGAAAATATTCGTAAATACCTATTGTTCAATGAACAATACGTCAATCATTGTGAATGAACAATGTTCATTCACAATGATTGATTCACTCTTATTGTTGAGTTACTATTTTTGATTGACAGGTATAGGATCATTTTGGATTCAGTGTCCATTTTGTTCCTACATTTTTTTCTTCGTAGATTTGACAGCCATAACCATTTTAGAGGAAACTTAGCTCCTATGTAACTCTTGAAAGTGACGGGAACGCTTGCTAGAGCGCAAAATTCAAAATGGCCGCCGGCGGCCATTTTGAAAAACATAAAATGTAATATCGACAGCACTAGATGAGCTATAAGGACCTAAGTGTAACTTTCCACTATTTATGGCATCACAAATCCACTGGAATGATTTTTGTACGTTCGACAAGTAACGATACCGATACCAGTATACCAAAATGGCTATATGCATTTTTTGGATTTGTATCGTATTTCAGACGTGACAAATAGATAAAAAAATATGAGGTTTGATAAAAGAACTAATCACAAAAACCAAATCAAAGATTTGAACTGACGCGAGGACGCCATCCACTGCATATGTAATGCGTATTATACACGCGCACCCAGATTACATGCAAATAATTATAAATAAAAAAAAATAGAGGCTTAATGTACCTCAAGGTCATGGCTCATATGGACCCTTATTTGACAGCACAGTGTTTGGACCCTCCCCTCTTTGCACACCCAAATGTCTTGTGATCAAGTATTAAATATAATATATTTTCTTTTTCACATTTTGAGTATTATGCCAAGAAACATGACATGACCTTACTACTACCTTGATTTTGTGTTTATAGCCTATTAAATAAATACGATTTAAAAGAGTTTTAAAGATTGGATAAAAGTGCAACAATTATTGATGTTACTTCAGAATCAGATTGGAACTATATACCTGCAAGTTAGCTCTATCTAATTTTGTAAACCTGAAGGAAATTATTAAGTGTTGTAAAATGGTTAACATGGACTGGACGTCATTCTAAACAGAAGAGAATTGGCGAGAGAATACCCTTGGTACAAATGTTTTGATATCAGCCAATTAACGACATGTACACGCCCTGCCCTGAACCTTTCATTTTTGTATATAGCATGTTCGAGAGAGTAGATATTGAAATGTAAAAGTTCCGGTTTTTGCTATTCTGGTATGTGAAGACCTTCTAATTGAGTAATCGTTCATCCCATTCTGATCCGATTTAATATAGAGACTCTGCCAGAGCCAATGAGTGTCAATTAATAAAGTATATTGCCGGCATAAGCTATAGTCAAAGGTAACATTTTCAATACAATCTGATCATCATTCCAAAATATTGTCCCGAACAATTGCACTTGCTAAGACATAACACATTAGACATATGAATGTACAGAATTAAAAGGGTATTTTGTGATCCACAGCAGCATCCCTCAACTTTTCTCAAAAAAAGTTGAGATTTTTATACCACTGGAAACCTGTGACTACATAATGTTTATGTACAAAAAATTTCTTGCAGATTAATTCGTTTAGCAAAAAGATCGTGAAATTTGAATTATGTTATGGTACACCAGAACAAAATTACAACACAGCGGTCTATGGAGCAATGTAATACACATAATCATGCATATTACTCGCAAACTCAAAATCGGAATCAACTGAAATTTTGGGAATATGCTTTTTCCGTGGCCATCTACTGAAAAATGTCATGAAAAGAGGATGCTAGGATCACGAAATACTCCTTTAATGTTGGAATAATAATTATTGCATTTCTATTGTTCACTTAAACATTACTTTAAATTTTTCTTTACTTTTATATTGTATCATACTATATTGTTTATAATAAATATCATTATGTCATGGTCATTAAAAGATAGATTACACCATGTATTAATAATTGAAATGATCTCGTCATATATTAGTCTCCTCCGCAGCCAGTTTGGTTACGCTCCCTCCACACAAACAGTCTGCCAATGGCCACTTATAACGCCGTTTCTGATTGGCTACACAAATCTAGCCGTAGAGCTGTACATACGGGAACTTGATTGACCTCAGTCAGCTGGCGAGCAGCTGGCGAGATGGCGGGTCAAACTTGCTCATGAATAATAAAGTAGCCGTCTAGCCGATCGACCAATTGAAAGCTTTGTTTGACGTCAAGCTGGATGACGTCGGCAGAAAACCGTTAGCGAATCAAAAAGGACCAGTTCGTGACCATTGGCAGACTGTTTGTGTGGAGGGAGCGGAACCAAACTGGCTGCTGTGGAGACTAGTCATATATGGGCAGATCTGGTATGCAAACGAAAGGAGTGCATGAAGCGCACACCTTACTGGTAGCGTTATGTATTATGCATTGTTCATGTATGTGTGAAATTTTGGTAGAATAAACAATGTCATCTTGATTTTATCATGTCTGTTTGAAGTCCATTCATTTTTGTCAATGTGCTATTCCAGTTGATATCCATATACCCCCTATGGCATATGGAAAGGTTTGGCTACAAAACGATTCTCTAAAGAATCGCACAGTTTCCACCTCGATACACCTGAGCACACAATTTCGTATAGGCAGCAGTTTGTGTTTACTCTACACGGTTGAGTGCATAGCATCATAAGAACTGTGTGAACTTCTAGCTGGTGACAAGTGGAAAATAGGCATCTGTGATTGGTTTTTGTCAAAACCTCAAGTTTTCCCTTCATCCAATCAGAATTTTTTTTTATATCGAAGCTAACACTTCTCGCTAAAACACATTTTTTTTCATTACGTCAACAGATGACACAATTCAATGTTTATAGCAAGGAGAATGTGGTGAAAGCAACTTATTCACGCACAATTTTTGACCAAAATGTAGGTTTTAAAAGTCAAAACCTCAAGTGATACTTACAATATTTTTCAAAACTGCTCAACATCTGTTTAAATCATGCCAAAATGTTCCTATGATCATAAGAATTCAAATATGCATAGTTTGACATACCTACCCATATATTTCCGGAGTTGTTAGCCAAAAGGTACAAGGTTGAATTTGAAGACCCATAGGAGGTTAAAGCAGAAAACAATGCTCAAATTTGATGAAAATTGCCTCAAATTGTTGGTACTGTTATCTCAATTCTAATAAAGAATAGTTATAACTTATAGTTATAACTACCTGTAACGACTCGTTACCTAGGCAACGTTCAGGGAAATACAGGTAAGTTCATCGATAGGCCACAATTGGCTATGACTTATTTTGCTGTGTAACTAGGTGACGAGTCATTCTAGGTGGTTCAAAGTCTTTATTAGAGTTGCTATCAGAGACAGAACGATTTAGACCATTTTTATCCAAATTGGACCATTTCATCTGTTTTAACCCCTGTGGCGTCCCATACTTAACCTACCTTTTTGCTCATGACTCCACAACAATTAAATATGCGAAACTATTATATTTTCTGAATCCTTGTGATGAGAGGAATAAATTTTGGACACAAATTGGACCAGTCAGTTTGAATTTTGGCCCACTATATAAACATCCCTCAGAATCTCATTTTGTACCACCTTAAAACATTAATCGACAAAGAAAAACACTTTAACTTTCAAAACCAACTACGTTGCTCTGCCACCAGACTAAATCCTACAAATTTGACAACAATTTGATATTTTTCCCTTACTACCATGACGACCTGTTCGGTCTTACCATTTATCTAGATAGATATACCCCGGCATTTTATCACACATAAATTATACTCTGTTACAAAAATGCAAAAATTTTCGATGATTTTTTTATTTTTTTTAGAATTTATAATTTAGCGAGCCTGCGAGTGCCTTTAGAGCAATACCTCTAAATCACACAGAACTTAGATTCCGGTTGCTTGATAGCATAGAACTAAAGTTATTTTCAACTAAAGGTGAACACTGATGGCGCTATTCATCTTAAATCTTGTTTGCATCTTTACAAGGGGTAGACACTTGTATAATGGCATTAAAACATCAGAAATATGAATAAAAATAGCAAGGGGACTTTCAAACTTTTTATCATGGGAATACCTCATATTATTTGGCCAAATTAAATTTAAGAATACGTATAAAGCCTATAGGCCCTACAGTTTATAGATTATTACCACAAAAAGCAGAAAAAGATGAATAATTTGATTAAGAGGAGGAAAATCTACATAAATAGCTGAAAAAAATATTATGTGTATATCAGTGTGATAGCTGTTGGTATTGTCCAGGTCTAGAATTGAAAATAATAACATGTAGCCCTCACAGTTGTTTGATGGGATAATTTATTGGTTTTTCAAACAAAACATCATGTACAACCAAATTTTAGGCTTAAACAGCTAAAAGTGATATCATGTTAATGTATACAGAATTACAGATACTATTTATTCATTTTCAACTTTAATTTCCCCTCTTTTACAAAATTATTCACTTCTACAGCATTTTTAAAGCTTTTTTCGGATATAAAATATATCTATTAATGACGGCAAAATTGGTGGTGCTATTTAGTTACTGGAAATTACTCTATCAAATACTAATTTAAATAATTCCTTTTAAATTGGTGGTGCTATTTAGTTACTGGAAATTACTCTATCAAATACTAATTTAAATAATTCCTTTTATAGTTTGATAAAATATGTTAATAAATTTTCTTTGTTGCTTGTTTCACCTATTCCAGCTGGTTTATGTCAGTATTAATCTCCTACCCAATTATGAAATATGATTTGGGATAAATAGCGCCACCTATAGTTTGCATTTAGTTAAAAATGAAGGCAATTCTACATACATCAAACAACCGTGCCCATTTGTTAGAAAACTCATGATGCAGTCATGTCTACAGTAGAATTCATCTCGACCTTTGCAGGACTTAAACCCCATTAAAAGCTATTAAACCAAGATAACACTCATTGAAACAGCTCAACTGATTAAATCGGATCTTCTCTGGTTGTGCACATGTGTCTGTTTTATATGTGCGGTATCGCAATGAGCTGGTATAATACAGCTTCAGTTGGGTAACCGATTATAAAGGAAACGCAAGAAAACAATGGTATGTGGACCTTTTGTTCACGAAATGAGACAATGGTCTGCTTTTTGTTAACCAGCATTCTTGAAAATGAGCAACATAATGATTGTTGACTTAACACGGTTTGGAAATAATTTCTTCATATTTTTAGTGTTATCTGTCGTTTACATATCCTTCCTAAAACACAAAAGTGCGACTATTTCCAAACAGCTAAATTAAAAATTTAGGACATGTTACAAAACTATATTTTCTAGAATTTCATAGAATACTTTAAATGTAGCTTGTACCGTTTTTTTGTGGCATCCTTCAGAACTGAGCGGTCCGTTACCAATATAGCTCAATATTTTCGGTCAAATCTCCATTCAATTAACACGGGGAGTTGGCTAGCTATGAGCTAGCTATGCCTTGCCCTCACTCATATTTTACGAAAGTGCGACTAGTTCTGAACATCTAACTTAGCTGTAATTTTAGGTCATGTTAGAGAAATATATTTGCTAGAAGTTTGGAGAATACTTTAAATATTGGCCGGTTATTTTTCACACAGTGATGTTAACTAGGCAAATGCAATATACTTCTAACATATACTATTTGTAAAGGTCGCGCGTCAATGGTGAGAGCACTGTGTATTGTGTATAGGAAAACGGACAGTAACTGCAATATGTAAATAAATAATCACATCAAACAAAGCTGTCACTTATTTATGACAAAGAAATTGAACGTCAAACTGCATTAATGTTTGCATGACAAAATTCCACATGTGTCATTTTGACACACCCTGTATAGTCATTTTATTTCTCCTAAATTATCTGAATGGATGGGTTGTGTGAAATGATATACACACGCATTGGGCTATTCCAGGAAATAGATACATATCCTCTAGAGGAATTTGGCTTTAAGGGTACTTGCCCATCAGTTTCATTCAGGGGCGTGTTTGAAAAACGGCACAGCGCATTAGTAAAAAGAATAAAAAATACTAAAATTTTCACCGGGTTTCGAACCACTGCCAATTGCACTATTAATGCTAAAGATGCCTACTGTGCCACGGTGACTGTGATTAACATTCGGCGATTTTCAAAGATATACATATCAACACGTTTCTAGTGTATTGAAAATCAGATTTTGGTAGGAATACGGTCATAGAAAGACATATGACTCTACTTGTCTGTTTGTTTTTCATTTGATACAAATTAATTTTGATGAATTGAACTGGTACGACTCGTGATAAACGACGATTAATTTAGTAATAATAAAATTAAAAACGCTGGGTCATTCACGACGTCATTTGTAATTCATGTCAAAACCTGGGGAGGACCACACACATCCGTGTTGCATGTATACGTGCGCAATCGATACTCAATGATCCAGACAATAGCGTTTGAATATACCGCTCTTATGTATGCACCTGCTCGACACATCTTGTCACTTGCGGGAAGATATACTATAGGCCTACCCTAATAGCTTACAATAGATACCCCACCGTAAATAGCTCTCTTCATTACCTCGCTGTTCCAGTATATTTTTTATATACGCGTAGTGTACGCACTTTTGAACCATATTTTGTTCAAAAATGATAGGAGGGGACTGTTTTCAGCTAAAATGTTGGTTATCAGCAGATGCTTAATGATACCGGGAAGTGTTGCAGAAAGGTAAGCGTACTCTTTATTTATTCAAAATATCACATATCAATGAATTTAAATTGGAAATCCAAAAAGGAAATGTCAGGTCAAAATTCTCACCTTAGAATTATTGTGAAATAAAATCAAACCAAATTTAGGCTCCGCAAACAACGTCCAATTATTCCCATTGGTGTTTGCTACCGTGCATATAATAAATTATGATTTGGGGCTAATTTGAGAAGAATTAATGCCTCGAGTTTCAAAATACACCGAGTGATGTTTTTTGATCAAAAACATTGACAATTCAAGACTCTGTAAAAACAAATCAAGAATTATCTGGGATAATTGCAACTAAGTATAATGAAAGCTATGATCTAAGCTACCAGATGCATCATTAATTTCCTGACTATGATATTTAGTTGCGGGAAAAGATTACTTTAATGTTTTGGCGGGATTATTTCCCGCCAAAAATTTCAACCAAAAAGAGCATGTAGCCTTAATCCAGACTAAAGTGTCTAAATACGGAAAAATCGAATACAAAATTACAATCGAAAATCCAAAATTAAGGGGCTCGTTTTGAACAATTCCGGGACATTTTATTGCATTTCCAAGCTTTTTCCAGTAACATTAGCAACTAAAATTCTAGTCGTTTTCAGGAAGCAACCCTGGAAATCCAGACATTTCTTTTAATTGAAAATCTACTCCTCTATAGATGAGGTGACCTCAATGTTTATCAAGACAAGGGACTGGTAATATCGATATGATTGGGTGAACACAATGCAACCACTACACTGTTCAATAGCCATATTGTGATGTGGCGGGAGTTTTAAAAACACGAGCCCTGAACAAAATATGATGCGCGCGCATACTGCCAGGCAAAAACAATGGAAATTGTCAAGATGCGTGCGCATACTGACAGGCATTGACGTCAGAGGTCACCTCATGTGCAGTTATATTCTGGAATGGCGTAATGCAAAATTAGACTGACAGACAGTGAACCCGGAGACAATACACTAACGAATGTTTAACTGTAATCAATATCTGAAATTAGTTAAACCAGATTCAAACGATCTTAATCATACTAGCCTATCACTTATCACAAGCATTTAGATGAAATGACATTAAGGAGTCGGACAACCACCTTTATAGCTCACCTCTCTGCACAGTATTTTGTGGGGCCTGAGAGCTCATCAGACACCAAATTGCATTCTGAATACGAGGAATGTCCTACTGATATCAAATAATTTTGATTTTTTTAAATTCGGGATATAATACAAATTTTATGGCATTTTTTTTTTTTAATCGTAAAAAGAAAATTTCACATGATATTTTCAGCCCCCCCCCCCTTTGGCCATGAAAAATATACGTCAACCTCAGAGGGATAACAATTTTCAGAGTCCCTTTTTTGCCTATAATTGCAATATTGCCTTGCAAATTAACTTCGGAATCGTGCAATACGGCTCGTACATAAAAAAAACCCGAAATGAGTCGACTGGTTTTACACTTTGGAAAGATGTCGCTCTTTAATTATCTAAAGCTCTAGAGGATCATGCAGTCGGTTGCGACATGAAACCAATAAAGCGATGAAATTGCTACAATAATTTGTGACGTGTCATGTCGAAAGGAGACACTCTTGGGCAGGTTATCAATTTTGAGGTTTTACATATATAATAGAGATATTTTGCTCCCGGTGGCGTTTTCCCGATGAAATCGGAAATTCCTAAGCGAAGATATTGAGTTCGTAATTTAAGGTATTAGGCCTATAAAATTTGAAATTGAAATATCGGCCTTTATTATTGAAAATGTTGAGAGTAGGAATTACCTTGAAAAATGTCTCAAAAATACAAGATGTCAGTTATATTCCGGTCTGAAACTATCCGACAATTATTTTAAACGTTAATAGGCCTAACATCACAAATTCACAAAAACCCAAATTGTGAAAAAAAATTACCCCGGGCAGATTTTTGGCTATTTCTCCATTTATGATCCTGCCCAAAAGTCTCCTTTTGACATGACACGTCACTGGGGTGCAGGGTGTCAGTCCGAAACGTCCTTAGTCCGAAACGTCTTCAGTCCGCACCCCATTAATTTGGGGAAGTAGAGGCTGTTAGGGTCTTTAGCTCAGTCAAATTAAAAAAAAATTATTACCCACTATATAAATGCAACCAAACCCATATAATCACCATTCACTAAAGAAAAGTCCCCCAAAATCCAAGTTGTGGAACAGTGCCTAATTTGCATAAATCCAATATGGTTGCATAGTTTAAAAGGTGACATTTTAAAGTCGGTTACTTATTATACCTTTTCCATGGTTAAATCTTGTTAAAAACCATACCAATGCATTGCTCTCATCACAAGGATTCACAAAAAATATGTCTCCGACATACATTTCTTGAGTTATGGGCAAAAAGGTCAAAGGCGTCCACAATTGGAAACTGGTCCAATTTTGATCCCATATCAAAATTGTTAATTTGACTAAAATAAATCAAAATTGGAAAAGTTTCATTGTTTTGGATGTTTTGTTTATAGTAACATCACAAAATAGGCCACGGTCAACATGGCTCAGTGGATTTTTTTGCCATTTTATGGCAAACTATTCTTTTTTTAATGTTTTTGCAAGCGGAGCAATCTGAGACCATTTCTTTAATCAAAATCAGAGAATTTTTCAATTTTTGTACCCTATGGAATCCAAATTTTGACATCTGACCTTTGTGCATAGTCAAGAACTGTACATCGGATGTGTAGGTCAAACTATACTTTGTCTGAATCCTTATGACGAGAGGAATACATTGGCATGGGTTTTAATAAGACTTGACCTAATATTTTGAAATAAGTATAGCTATATGATAGTGGCTATTTTGGATTTGTGCAAATTAGGCACTCTTCCACTACTTGGATTTTGAGGGATTTTTGATATGTTTTTGTGTGAGCTTTCGGGAGATGAACGCATGTGAAATGGATTCTGCTGCACTTTCATATAATTTGACCATGGCTATAAGGATGATTAAGTATTTGGCCAGTGGATACTACCGTATTTGATTAGTATTTAAAAGTGTGTGTTTTTTCCTTGCCCGGGCACCCTTAGATAGATACCCCAGCAGTTAGTTTTCTCAGTAATTTTAATTAGCTTATGTATTTTTCTTCGTAATAGTCTTATTAATGATATGTGGGGATTTGTATATATTTGTATACACTGATTTTTGTTGTCCATTTCACTGGGTATGAGCAGGGGTAGCATTAAGGCCCGAAAGTCGGGGGTTGTTTTCCCGTGTTTTCCACTCCCGAGCTTGCAGAAAATCCAAGTACATGGGGTGAAAATTAAATCTCGGGGGTGAAAAATATTTTGCAGTGTAGTCGGGGGTAGGAGTAAGGTCCAAAAGCAGAGGGTCAGAGTTCACCCCCGAGCTTGCACATATTCCCAATATAGAGGGTGAAAAATTAATATTTTTTAAATTTAGGGGGTCATTCACCCCAACCGGGGTTAACGCTACCCCTGGGTATGAGTGTGGTGGTGAGGATTACGTTTTTACGAATTTACGTTTTATGAATGTAGGCCTAATCAAAACGTTTTTTATCCTTTTTTTTTTATAACCCGGCATTAAAACATTTTCTTTTCTGTATTATGTTTTGTGTTTGCTGGGTAGCCATTCAGGATTTTGAGGGGGGGGGCAGTGGCGGCGCTACGGGGGGAGATAAGGGGCATTCCCCCAAATATTTTTCTTCCCCCAGTTTGCCCCCCCCCCTCCCGGACCCCCCACCTTTGAGGCAAAACCCCAAAAATCACGTAAATTTCCACTTTTTGCGGCAATTTTGATGGACAGGATTTGAAGATATGACCAAATCTATAATTCACTTTGCCCCCCCCAATGCCCCCTGAAAAATTCCTGGCTCCGCCACGGGGGGGGTGAAAATATATGGTCCCTTTTTCACCAAAAAGTTGTTTTCCCCAACGTTAGTGGACTTTTTTACCAAGAAAGCACCGAGAACCTACTTTTCACACCTTACACTCGTATTTGGGCACATTTTGACACTTTTTTGTCATATAAAAAGCATAAACCCCAGTTTTCACCCACAACACAGCAACACTAGCACTTGGTGTTTTTTTTTTTTTTTTGGGGGGGGGAACCACTTCGCCCGGCTAGCTACGCCCCTGGTTACAGGCAGTGTCGTTTAAAATCTCTTTTCACCCTTTTTTCATTTCTAAACTCTAAATAAATTCCTTCACTGTGACATAGCCTCGCAGCAATTAAAGACCCATTCAGTGATCCCAGCGAAAGTGTGAAAAAAATTTAAATTGTTCATGAATTGCTTAAAAGTGAAGGATAAGTCATTCAAATTGTCATTTAGTATTTTTGAAATGAAATATTTGGCAAAAAAACCCGAATAAAACAACGGTATTGACGAAGTTGAAGCCCCTTCAAATACATGTAGCTAATTATCTAAATTACAGATCCATAGGGCCTATAAATTCTTTATTTTTGTCTTAAATCCCGTCTTAAAGGGGCATTTCGTGATCCACAGCCTCATCCCCCACTTTTCTCAAAAAAAGTTGAGATTTTTATATCACTGGAAACCTCTGGCTACATAATGTTTATGTACAAAATATTTCTTGCAGATTAATTAATTTAGCAAAGATATCGTGAAATTTGAATTTCGTTCTGGTGCACCAGAACGAAATTACAACGTATTGTCTATGGAGCAGTGTAATACACATAATCATGCATAACTTGCAAACGCAATATCGGAATCAACTGAAATTTTGGGAATATGCTTTTTTCGTTGATATGTACCGAAAAATGTCATAAAAAGAGGATTCTAGGATCACGAAATACTCCTTTAAATATACGGCTTTCGGTTGAACCACTAACAGGCTATGTTAACACATTTATGACAATGGCAAAAGTACCAAAATCTGAATTTTGATGATTTTTACGATCGTCCGGATCAGCAAATCACTGAATGGGCCTTTAATAACACCCCTCCCCCAATATTTGATGGATTCGTGGATGTATTTGAACGTAGATGTAATGTTGATTACAATAATCAACAGTTACTTCGGGAATCTATCGGAGCGCTTATATTCCAGGCATGGTAGAAAGTACTGAATATGCAAATACCTGACGAAACGCGCGGATGCGATTAATGCTCTCACGCTCTCATCCTCATCAGCGACAACAGTTTTCAGCAGCGTGGATTTTATTGGATGAAAATAATAAAAAACTGCAAATTTGAAGATTTTCGCAAAATAACCTTTCATTTTCCAAAAAATCAAAGAATCCATAATTATCTGCAACACAATCCATGTTAAAAAAATATAGAAAAATGGCCGTCACAAAAAAATGCAAGAAATTAAAGAAGAAGAAAAGTAAAACTTTGATACTTTTAATTATAGCAAACTTTTTGTAGGGCAAATTGCGAATTTTCGAAAACTGGTACTCGCGTTTTGCTCTCATCGCGCATTTTCCCTATGCTTAGCCTATTGCATGTATACAGCCCTTAAAGCCATATTATAACATTTCTGTAAAAATAGATTTGTACTTTTTCCATAAAATGTTAGCTTTTACTGTCAGATATGCCCCCTTTTAATTTTGAGCCGAACAAGTGAGGTAAAGCATAGAAAATTGAAATTTACTAGCACCCATGCATGTTACTCCCGCGGTTGTAATACGGTACGATCCTCTGGGTCAATGTGTATCCCGAACGCTTACGGCAACCATCAATGGGCTGCAATAACTAACCGCATAGTCCGAGGGAAGTTCCATTATTGTTAGGGTTAGGGTCTTAGGGTTAGGGTCTTAGGGTTAGGGTCTTAGGGTTAGGATCTTAGGGTTAGGATTATAGGGTTTATGGTTAGAGTTTAAGGTTAGGGTTTAGGGTTAGGGTTAGGATTAGGGTTAGGGTTAGGATTAGGGTTAGGGTTAGGATTAGGGTTAGGGTTAGGGTTAGGGTAAGGGTTAGGGTTAGGGTTTAGGGTTAGGGTTTAGGGTTAGGGTTGGGGTTAGGGTTAGGATTATAGGAGATGATATAGGCCTTATACGTATTTATATAGCACTAATATACTAGTAATAGTATATTGTGTGTATGCACTTTATTGCGTATCAATAAGTATGATAAACAAACAACTTTCTGGCACAACGACTCATAGCACAGTGGTGTAGGCATTAGACTTTGAATACATAGAGTGTGGGTTCGAACCCCAGCTAAACCATTGTAGAATTTTAATTCTAGTAAATTTCTTTTTATTTTAATAATAATGGCAATACACTCGTGTATGGTCTCATACTTAGATGTAGGCTATGTTGGCCTACTAGGCCTATGTGTTATTGCGGCCCATTATGGTTGCAGAAAGAAATAACGCATCCCGCACGCCGTGTACGTACTGTGCATACGACTAATATTTCCATCGTAATAATAAAACGACGGTTCCATCGTTTTATTCAAAATCTCAGATTTTGACAAAACTATACAGCACCTAAAGTCCTGATTTTTGCAGAGTATCTTTATTGACTAAAGTACATTATAATCATGTAAAAACCAGAATTTAAATTTTTTTGAGGGCGTTCTCCTCAGCAAAATGTTATAATATGGCTTTAATTAAACCATGAAGACAGCATCATAATCCTTCAAGTAGGGCAGTCACTGGGAATGTGTTATGTTTTATGCATGGAATGGTATGAAATGTAAATCAAAAAGGGAATGCAGTAGTCTAGTTTTGAATTGAAACTTGGTCAGATTTGACAAGGGAAATCGGGGGACATATCAGATTTCTCTTCATCATGAATTGCATATTCTCATCAAAATGACAAGAAACTCATCAAATTTGATTGCCTTGTCATAAAAAAAAGAAAGAAAAATTATAGATTCTTGTCAAAAATGACCCAACTTATCAAATGTGAGCAGCTTGTCTTGTCTTCTTGCAGTCAAAATGATAATGAATTGGGATATCTTGTCAATTTGAAGAGTTACTTGGACATAAACTATTCATTTAGGTAAGATTGTCGGTTCTTAATTTAATCAAAATGATCATATGTCATCAAAACGAATAGTTACGGGATTAAAAATAAATGAGAGTCTAATGAGTAGGGATTCAATTAAAACATAACATAACATAACGTAACGTAACGTAACGTAACGTAACGTAACGTAACGTAACGTAACGTAACATAACATAACGTAACGTAACGTAACGTAACGTAACGTAACGTAACGTAACGTAACGTAACATAACATAACATAACATAACATAACATAACATAACATAACATAACATAACATAACAGAAAACTTTTGGTGCGCTGTTCCTTATGACAAGCTCGTAGCGCTTACAAAGTAAAAATAAAAACATCTTAAGGTACACAAAGCAAAACCTTAAATAAATAACATTATAGAGTACAAACCTTAAATTTACATAATACAAGTCATAAAATATAAAGATCAACAAAGTAAAACACATCATGGAAAAAGATAGGTCTTAATTGACTTTTTAAAACTCGCGATGGAAGAGGATTCTCTTATTGTGATAGGAAGTTTATTCCATTCCCGTGAAGCACATAAAGTAAATGTCCTGTCGCCTGCTCTAAGGTGAGCCTTGGGGTAATCCAAACGAAGGAATTTTTTTATTAAAAAAAAATATTAGAGTGTATAAATCACAAAATTACTGGGACAAATCAACTAAAAGACAAAATGGGGAGTGATGGTTGCCGATTTATATTGCAAGAATTGCAACCAGTAAAAGTGGGACTTTCAAGATCTGTCAATCCCGAATTCGCGAAACAATATATTCCCCACACACCACTGACTTTTTTTGGCACTTATATACTGAATAATGTACTGTAAAGTAACCCCTATACAATGAAGTATTTTTCATGTCAATAGAGACCAATCTTTATCTTAGTTCTCGATTTTTCAACCATTTTAAGCAATTTAACTGAAAATTGTACTCCGAAAGTTCCATGCACTCCCCAAATGCACATCAGAGTCATGCAAAATACTCTCAATAGCCTTGCTATAACCCTGCTATGACGTCATGATATTAATATTCATATATCATTATTCATGTTGGAACATAAGGCTCTGTTTATGCTAGGGAGGATGCATTTTTAGTGCCACATTTACGCCGAGAAAAATGCCTAAATATCTGTAAATATAACATGATATTCGTTATTTGGAGGTCCAGGTAAAAGAAAATTGACGGAACTTTTCCAGTGATCGTTCAGCTGAAATAATAATTGCATATTTCATGCACGAAGCTACACGATAGATGCGACCATCAACAGTGGATTTTCGTACGCAGTTGTGATCTGTACTGATGCGAATTTTTTTGTAAGCTTATTGCCCAACCACTGCCTCTATTTATAGTTTCAACGTAAACGCAGAATATCATCCGTGGCAGTAAACATAAATTAGAAGTGAAGGGAGCACAAGAAAATATGATTTCACGATGATATTGACTTAGTTTCCATGATCACATGAATGTGAAAGTGGTTTTTTCAAAGAATGCTTGTTGTTGCTCAATTCTAATTGTAAACAAGTTGATTGATGCTGCATTGATATCATACAAACCTAAAATGTGAGAGTACTCAATTGTGGTGAAAACTGTACATAACATTTAACAGTTACACTACAATGTAACTAAAAAGTAAAACGAATGTAAAATATAAAAAATAAAAACAAAATATTTACGGCATTGCCATTTTTTACAACTGTTGACACTGACACTTTTGTGGAACCCACAACAGTGTGGACATCAAAGCTGAGTGAATTTGTAAAGCCTGAACTTGAAGTTGGCTCTGCCGCCAGTGAATTTACAAATTACATCAAATGATTTTGTCAGAAACCCATTGACTAGAAATGGCAGACAGTACAAGTAGCAGCATGAGTCGAAGTGAATCGCAGCGGGACTCTGAGCCAGGATCTTGTAGTGCTGTAAACTCAATAGCAGATACCAATGACCGTGCCAGTACTGGAGGTCATCTGGATGATGATGAAGACATGGAATATATGAAATCGGGATGGTTAATGAAACGAAGCAAAGTAGCTCATAAATGGAGGAAGCAGTGGTTTTCTCTCAAGCGAACTGAATTATTTTACGGAGAAGACTCAAGGGTAAGAATTTACATTGTAGTGTACAATATATATACATATGCATTTTTGTCTTAAAAAAATTATTGGGACTCGATATCTGGTGGTCCCTAATGCCCAGTACTACGTACTTTTTCAGTGAAATATTGGTGATTTCCCATGTTTACAATGCATGTTGCCCGACAACAACTTTTAAAGTTTGTGCTTATTTTATGTCATAATGGGTTTATAGTAAGTTAAATTACCCCCTATGACATTTTAGGGTCAAATCATAATCATATAATGAAGTTAGAAGTAGAAGTGGTCCTTAATGCCCCATATGTACGCTGCTGCACTCCAGAATTAAGAAGCAGCAGCTGTACAAGAAGTCAAAACCAACCAATAAAAATAACAAGAACCCTAAAACCAAGCCAGTAAAAGAAGACAAAGAAGCAAAAAGTGGACAATGAAGATGATCCTGATATGTCCTGATTGTGGACTGGAGGACATTGGTCATGTTGGTTGTGGTTGACTCCAGCAGCCCTGGAATTACATGTAAGTACCGGTATCTGAAAGGGCACAGCAATTTTTTTAGGGCAAGTTGAAAATTGCCTTGGATTTTTACTGAAAAGGCAAGGCACAATGGCAGTTTGTAATATACGGTAGGCCTACATGTATCATGAGGGCATCATGGCAACTGTTGAAAATTTGAGAAGGGCACCAAGGCAATTTCTCAAAAGTGAAGAAAACACACAAAATGACACAAACCTAGATGATTTTTAATGAAGGGGCAGGGCTGGGGCACCGACGGCAACTTCATTTAGAGGGCATGGCAATTGAGTGCCTTGGGTAAAGGACATATTTTGAGGGCATTATGGCAGTGGGGATGGGCACCCACGGGCCACGGCAAAATGCCATGGGTGCTGTGGGTTAAAATTCGAGGGGTGGACTCCAGTGCATGTTTTGTAAACTTTTCTGGCATTTTTCATATGGAGAAGTTGTGGGCTCAGAAGAGGACTGGAAAGACAAGGGCTGCATGTGTCAGTTGTTCCTCACATAAAATACTGATATACTTTTAAAAAGAAACTCTTAAGAATGATTAAAGGTCTCAAAATGGTCAACAAACATGGTACTACATACTGTATGTATGTAGTTGGTGGTACCTAATGCCCCACCACTGGGGCAATAAGGACCACTTGACATCACTGTAAATAAATGCATGGTGTTTGAAAATGAACACATTTTTGGCTGATTATTTTCATGCACGGTACATAGCAGGCCTATCAAGGGAAACCATTAAAAACAGAAATAAGTATTAAAAAAAAAGTCAGGTATGATGAAAACTAAAAATGGTGGTCCCTAATGCCCCGCTTTGCCCTGTATGAAAGCTACATTGTGGGCATAAAGAAACGTACATTGTACAAAGCCACATTAACGGCATACATTGTACATTGAGCTTGTGGGGGTAATATGTGGTACATAAAAATTAAAAAAAACACCCTTTTTTGGCCATTATTAAGACCTACATGTAATGAGTACCTACAAATATGTTGTCTCGGTCCCAGCCGGGTTGTGTTCCTCCGTCCGTCACGAAACAAACCGTCTGGCGACAACCCCGAAATGATGATCGCTGATTAAAATGAATTTCCAAATAAAACTGTTTCAATTGGGTATAGGCCTACATTTGTACATTGTAGGACGTGACTTGTGTAAAGTGACTCTAAACATTGTAGGCCCCTCACTATTTGTAGATACCGCAAACGCAAAATATACGCTAGCTTACATGTACATTGTAGCAGCCACTGAGGCGCCAATTGCCTGATATCGCCTTTTATGTCAGCGACTTGCAGCGTGTACTCACATACATTGTGTGGATTTATGTATAACCGCATGTAGCTGGCACTCAACTGCTGCACGCATCGAAGCACAGCACTGATGACGATGATTGGCCAATCAGAAAAGACATACTATGAAGTTGTTGCCAGACGGTTTGTTAACAGGAAAAAATAAAACACAGAACTGAGTGGATATTTGAGGATACATGTATGTACCATCTGTCAAAAAGGCAGGCACTTTTGCGTTACGTCCGTAACGCTTGTTTCTAATTTCTGTAGCTAATTAACTAAGAAAGCCAAAACAAAATTGCTTCATTATATTGAACATTAGAGTGTGAACTAGTAGCATACATGTGGTCGCATGTCATAAGTTGGGTACAATTTCCATTACATGGTCAAAAATGACAAAAAATGAATTTTTTGATATGTTGTATATATTGACAACCTCTAACAATTAACACCACTTTTAACCTTAGCACATGCTTAATTTTTGAGATAATGCTTAATTACTAATTAATTAATACACAGGCGTCTATGTAAATCTCAATTTTCAAATGCATTTTTCTCAAATCGGACCTCAATTACAAAAATGACTGTAAAATGTTTATTTTATGCAAGAATGTCATCAGATTTGGAGGATATGTTTTCAATACATTAATGCTTGAAATGAACTATTTAAAATAGTGAGGTATGATGTATTGAAAGCTTTGAATGTTGAATTTGTACACCTAAAACAATTACTAACTATTTAAGGTGGTACTACACCCCTTGATAAATTTGTGAATATTTTTGCATTTTTCTCAAAAAATAATATCACACTGGTAACAAAAGTTTATATATTATGTATATTATAGGGGTAAGGAATCCAGTTACTACACTGGAATGTCAGTTACTCAAGACATGCGGTACGTTATTTATGATAAGAAAAGAGGTACCGCTAGAATGTACCTCATTTCTTAACATAATAATGAACCCCTTGTCTTGAATAACTGAAATTTCAGTGAAGTAATTGGATTCCGTGCCCCAATAATATACATATAACTTTTGTTACCGGTGTGTAGTTACTTATTTGAGAAAAATGCAAAATTAGTCACAAAATTTATCACAGGGTGTAGTACCACCTTAAATAGTTAGTAATTGTTTTAGGTGTACAAATTCAACATTCAAAGCTTTCAATACATCATACCCTCACTAAATTTGAAAAAAGTAACCAGTAGTTTTGACATGCTGACATGTGAATTTTCACATAGGCCCTATTGCACACTCCCGCATCCGCCTGCTCCACATCCGCCTGCTCCTCCACCCCTGGCATTTTTCATTTCAACTGATGTGATTTTTTTACTGAATAATATGTAATTATATGCTTCAGAAGACTGAAAGAGTATAAAATTAGGCTTAAAATGAGGTATCAACCATTGCTGTAGGATATGGGGTTACGGAAAGCCAATCAAATTTGTATCGCAATTTTCAGAAAACTGTAATCCCTCCACCCTTTTTGCATACCCAACTTATGACATGCGACCATGTACTAAGAAATAAAGTGTTATCCTAACAGCAAACATGTGTGCTATTCACTTAAAAGTTGCAAGTTGCATCTGTAACTTATCAAAATGGCATTTTATGTTATTTTATGTCATACATGTACAAGTAAAACGCTGTTAAATATAAACAGTTTTAATTATTGTTGTAACTTACCCTACAAAAAATCAACCAGGCGAATTTAATATTTGTGTCAACAATAAGAGCTACATGTAGTACCAATCACAGAAGCATAGGGGTGTGCGTTGCCATAACGCTAAGCTTATACACACACACACGCGCGCAGAAGTCATTGTAGCGCGTTAGGAGTCATTGTAAGTTATTAATAACCTCGCAATTAGTTCGTGGTCAGGCAATCAATTTCTTTTGATTGGATCACAGGCTTCGCGTACATATTAATGAGGTTATGAATAGACTTTAAACCCTTCGTAAAGTTCAGGTACATGTAACTGTCCGTAAATTTACGAATACCCAATACAAGACGTAACTTTATGTAAAGGGTCCCTGTATAAAATCCCTATTACTTATGAAGGGTACCGTTCATAAGTAAGTTGAGTGAAATGAATATATTGTACAAACACAGTTTGTATCAGCTCAGTTTTTTAAAACTTAATATTTAAACGGTATGTCATTGTTGGTATGAAAAAAGTTACTTTGCAAATTGAGAGAAAGTCTCCAATTCTAATTCAAATGAACATTAACTTTTATTCTATCCGAAAAACCTGACTCTAAGGATACAGAATATGTAAGACATCTAAATTCACATCAAATGTAATACTGACTGATACACAGGGTGTAACATAAAAAAAATCATCACAATTTATTCTAGTTATAACATGTCTAGGTTATTTTTCTCTGAAAGTATTTTATTAAAAACAAATTGATGTTCAATTTGTCGTGTTATTGATTACAATATATACAAGCACCTCTGAATTTTGAGACACCTATGACGAGGTACGAGGTACGAGGAAGACTTTTTTCCAGATATGATACTTTAAGTTTAAAGGAGGCATTAGATGATTAGGACTAATTAGCACTTGAATTTTAAAAACAATTAATTAATGTGACCTTTGGGTTACAAATGATATTTCATTGAGACCCCAAGAGTTAAACTTTGCCAGATATTTAACACTTTAAAAAAGGCATAATTTTGACAACTTGTGAAACTCTATGGCTGCTTTCAGGTTTGCACAATTTTTAATCAATTGATCATGAAATCACGATTTAAATCAAATGATTTTTTTTAAATCACTGATTTAAATCAACTTTTTAATTCTTTTATCAATGTAAGTTCAATTGCTTTCTTGAATTGACTGCTTTACTTAATTCCTATGCTTCCACAACCTTTGGATACAATTAAAATAGGGTCACTCCATGTCAAGGAGGGCCCCACCTGACTCCCTCAGATTTGCTTTATATTTTACTCTTATGTACCTGTAGAAATATTAAAAACCTGCAAGTTTGAGGTCTGTTCATGTACCTCTTACAGGTTTTCTGTGGCAGCCATTTAAAGTTGGACTGGTGGGGGGGGTCTAAATTTCTACCTTCCTTTAATAGAGAGAGAGGGCTGAAACCTTGTATGCACACTAATTGCATACCCAATTTGTCAAAAAGTAAAAAAAAAAAAATGTTCAGTTTGATATTCTAATTCATGACCTTAAGTCCCAAGATCTACTGTCTATTGCTGATAGTAACTGTAATATTGCAGAAAGAGCTGAAATCACATGTATATATCAAATACTCCAGAAAATACTTTGTACGGTAACCGACATTACAGCTTAAAAATTATGTTATCTTCTGCTGATAGCACATATTTGGATGATTTCCGAGTCTACTGCACTGCAGATAGTTTTGACCTGTCTCAAATTATACAATGTACATGTAGTATATTACATATGATACCGGTACACATGTATAATACGTGTAGGCCTACGGTGTACATGTGTACAATAGAATTAAATTTCAATCAACCAGTACTATTGTTTTCATTTTATTGAAGTTAATATTTTATATTGAATGCAGGATAAGTATTTCATGTGCCGGATGGCGGGTAAACCGACCTGTACATGTAGGTCATCAAATCTGGGTTGAAAAAAAAGAAAACCCTGTTCTACGGGCCTGACCGACCCAGATTTAGAAGAAATTGGGAAAAAAATGTTCCTGTACAAATGAATGCCGACCCAAATTTCGGAAATTTCAGGAAATTTTTTTTTTGTATTTTCTCAAATTGCACATTATTTACAGATTTTGGTGATTTTTGGGGTCATTTCCAAAAAAAAGAAGAAAAAAGGCCGACCGACCCTACTTGAAAGGTCCGTCCGCCCATAGAACAGGGTTTCTTTTTTTCATCGCCTAACTCCAATATTTCCATAGTAAAACAAAATGTATCATGCATTGCAATATTATTTGTAGCATTGCTAAATCATTTTAAAGAATTTAAATTACATCAGAATGTACACAACATTGCATCAGCATGTCTTGAATCTGCAAAAGAAAACCTTAAAAGCAATGTAAAGAAGCGTTTCTCAGAAAATCCACTTATAGAGGAACTATTCAAAGAACAACAAAAACTTAGAAATGATATCAATGCTACCACTGATAAGACCAAGTGCAGAGAAAAGAAAACAAAGAGGAATAAAATCCTCAAAGAAATACACAAACTGGTTGAAAAAGAAAAGACAAAGAAAATAATTGAACAGGTTGAAGAAATAGAAAACAATAAAAATGACTCAAACAGAATGTACCAAGCAGTTAGACAACTCCAACAGTCTAAACCAAAGAAAAAACTTGTGGTTGATGGAGAAGATGGTCTAACAACAAATGTCAAAGAACAAGTTGAAATAATAACAAATCATTGTAGAACAGTTTTCACATTGACTCAGAAGAAGAAATACCTGTACCTGAAGTAAAACCAAGAGAAATGAAAGTACCTTTCACAGCAAGTGAAGTACAAAAAGCTGTAAAATCACTAAAAAACAATAAAAGTCCAGGCTGTGACCAACTCAAAGCTGAACTTATTAAACACAGCCCACCAGTCATACATCAAGGAATAGCAGATTTACTAAATCATATGGCCAAAACTGGAGATCATCCTAAAGAAGTAAAAACAGGAATACTAATACCTATACCAAAACCAGGAAAAAAACAAGGACCACCACAAAATTTAAGACCCATCATTCTCTTATCTGTAATTAGAAAAATTCTTGCCATAATCATGATCACAAGAACGGCAGAAAAGTTAAATAGCCGCATACCTATAACTCAAGCAGCATACAGATCAGGTAGAGGTACAACAGAACATGTATTTACCATCAAAACTCTTGCTGAAAAAGCAATAACATCATCAAACTACGAAATAACTATTCTTTTACTCGATATGAGTAAAGCCTTTGACACTATCAAAAGAGACTTACTCATGGAAGATTTAAAGGAAGTACTTGATGATGATGAATTACACATGTTCTATCTACTACTCAAAGATGTAGAAATACAAATACAGGTAGATAAACACACTGGTGATAACATAATCACAAACATAGGAGCTCCACAGGGAGATTGTGCTAGTGCAATACTTTTCACTTTTTATCTAGCTAAATCCCTACAAGCTGAGAGAGATGCAGATGAAACTGAACATAATTATGCCATACCAAGAGAAGTCTCCAATGATACTCTACCATCACATATACAGGATCACTCCTATTTCAAACCCAGCCCAGATCAAACATTTCAAATTGATCAACAATATGCAGATGATATAAGCTGGATAACAACAAATACTGGACAAATCACCAAAATAAGAAAAACAGTACCACCAAAACTAAAAAGAGAAATCTAACAATAAATCAAGACAAAACAGAACAATACAAAGTACACAAAGATGGTCCATCAGACTGGAAAAAATGTAAATACCTAGGAACATTACTAGATACTAACGAAGATATAAAAAGGAGAAAATGTCTAGCAATAGCATCATATAATCAACTCAAACATTTCCTGCAAAGCAAAAGAGCAAACATTACAACAAAAATGAGAATTTTTAATGCATATGTAGGATCCATTTTTCTATACAATAGTGAATTATGGACATTGACAACAAAACTTGAACACAAAATAGATGTATTTCAAAGAACTCTACTTAGAAGAACAATATCCATCACTAAACTAGACAAAATGACAAATGCTGATCTATATACAAACACAAATGCTGAACCATGGAGCAAAACCATCAAAAGAAGAAGACTAAACTGGGTGGGTCATCTATACAGACTCCCAGAAGAAACTCCAGCACGTCAAGCCCTAGCTGAATTTCAAAGAAAAACTAAGCGTCCTGTAGGACGCCCAAAACCAACGTGGGTGGCGCAAATGCAGAAAGAAGTAGATGAACAAACTCTTACACAGACCAATGACAGGAGAGCCTGGAGAGCAGTAGTAGCGTGCGCAATGGCAACATAGCCGGAAAGCGTCTACGATGATGATGATGTACACAACTTGAGGAGCAATCATTTTCAGAGAAAATATAAAACTTTTAAATATCTAGATGCAACTGAAAGGAGTCGTGTAGAAATTTATACTGTGCCAGCATCCGCCGCAAGCGATGCTTGGGGCACTTGTGTAACAACCAAAATAAACAAAACTTATACCAGTACATGCAACTAACCACAAATGGATTCCAATAATTGTCATCTATTTTGTTACAAATAAATTAATCCCAGTAACAACATATGATATTACTGGTTTTAATCTTCAATATGGAGGAAAATCATAGGAAATTAATGCCACTATTAAATAGTGTGTATAATAAATGCAATGTTTGGTGTTCCACTTGTTAGTCTACATGTAAGCGACACTTCCTGCATGTCCAGTAAGTTGTGTGATGACTTTTGTCGAAGGATATATCGTTGTGTGAATACAATATTGTACAACACTGTGACTGCTTCATGTAAGATTTTGAAATTACATTTGCTGATGAATCCAAAAAACTTGACAAAAATGTTAATCTCATTACGGCATCAAGTTTGAGATTGTTCATCACATAAACAAAGTTGGTCCCGGGAGCATCTCAAGTCCCATTACCTCCGGACTTGATACCTTAATAATGCTACATATTAAAACCGCAAAAAGCAGCTAGTGCACATACACCTTTATTGCATTCAAATGACGATATGGCAATCCCATTGGGAGATCGCCTTGTTCAAATTACCCAGACTCAGAGTTTTGGTAATTACTACAAATGTATTTGACATGACGTACATGTAGAGCTAACTTCACACACGAGAACACTGTACTTACGCTGGCAAGTCAATCTTCAGTTGTAAAAATAGCATACATGTTCACAGATGGGATATGTGAGTACTACAAAGTGTACTCAGGAGACTACAGCTAGTGAGCAGGTTGCTGCATAAAAGAATAACTGTTTTTAAACTGTATAAAATGTTCACAAAATGGAACTGAATGGTATAATAAAAATATATGCAGTACGTGAGCAGGTTTTTTTTCTCATAAAGACATATTACATGTACACACATACTTTTATTGGCTACCTTGGAATTTGGTATACACATTTCAATAAAAGGAAGCCTTTAAGATGAACATTTTGATAATTTACAAAATGATTTTTGTTCATCTGTCTTAGTTGACACTCAGTACAGTGTATTTGACTTTGCACTTGTTTATCCCCAAGATCTGCTGTCTACTGCTGATAGCACTGCACTGTAGTACTTTAATACTAGTCCCTATAGTATTAATTTTGATTTCAGACCTACTTTATAGATACTGTCTAGGTACTATACTGTGATCTTGCTCAGTCTTACATGTAACTGATATTACAGCTCAAATTCTGTTATCTTCTGCTGATACATGTAGCACATTTTTTGATAATTTGTGAGTCTACTGCACTGCAAACAGTTTTGACATATCATTTCAGTTGCATTTGAGGGAGAGGAAACTTTATGTACATGTAGGAATTAGAGAATAAACGATAGGAATTTTTATTTTGCCTATCCTCTACCATGTGTTAGACGACAGGCAGGTCCTATATTTTGAGTAGTGGATGCCGGCGCAGTCAGTTAAATATTATTTTAATAACTGTAAACAATATTTTAAAGCAAAAACTAAGTTATCGTCATAAAACTCCCCTCATTATAAAATGAACGAAACTTGTTTACAACTTCACGTATTCTGTTGCGCGTACTGCTAAGCGCGTTCGATTCCGCACTAGTCTACGCATCCAGCGCGATACATACGCGCACCTCTACACGCGATGTTACGCATTATCAAGACGCATGATGATGTGGGGTCGTCTCGGCCTGATAGACGGCACCGAAATCATGCGATTGTCCAATCAGAAATGTGTCTACGAACTAGACCACTCCCACTGACTAAGAATATGATGTACACAACACTACATTGTATACAAACGGCCAAGGGAATGAATGCGTATATTTTGTCTTTATGTTTGGTTCCATTTTTCTGTTTTCAGCGCACCACTTGTTCAAATGTGTGTACACAGATGTTTTACACCAAAAATAAAATTGCCTCTACCATTATCTGATAAAACCATAGCAACAGGGAATTGCATCTAATTGTGTCCTAACATTTTATTATTTTGGTAAGAAATTTAGTTTTAATATTCATGTAGTGGTGAATATTTCATCAATCCCCATGCATTTGAAATTATAGATCATGAGATCTTACACAGTGCATGTATTTGTTTTGAAAAAAGAATTATCAGGCACAAACCACATTGCTGTGAAAATTTGCTTGCAAAACTTAAATGTACACTCTAAATTACAGGGATTTAAATTCAAATCCAAAAGACTTACTTTCAAAACTTTCAGAGACTGTAGTTAGGGACCAATCAATTTCGGATTATAATAAGTCTTTACAAAATTTTATAAATTTCAGTCCCACAGGGATTTAAAAAATAAAACTTTCAAATTTAAAGTTTAAATCTACAAAGAGCCAATGTTAATACTTCAAAGACTTATTTTCAAGTCTAAAAGATTTAATTTTTAAATCCAAGGCGGACTGTAATTAGTGACAAAACCTTTGGAGTAAAAAATAAGACTATCCTTAGACTTAAAATTTCAAATCCTTGAAAGATTAAAAATGCAAGTCCTTTGGATTTAATATTCAAGTCCTTTAAGATTTACTTTTAAGCATATCTGGGATTTATTTCAAAATAATATCTTCTTATCAAGCAATATGTCTATTCACGGCAGTATTACCAAGTCAGGACTACTTCTTTCATTAAGTTCAAGCAATAGTCTGCAGTGCCAGTGATAATTCCAGTGTCACTGCAGTGGCCGATTGTGATCCTTCATGGAAATAAGCTTACCCATTTATAAATTATATTATGTGTATACATGTAGGTAAGCTTATCCAGAAGAAGCACAGACTACTACCTCTAACCTCGGCGATTGAAGATAATGTGCACATTGGCCCTTCGTGCACAACACAGTCACTGACATTGGCAATTACAGCATCTGGGATGCCATTCTGCAAAACAAATTTATTCGTCCATATCACTTCATTCATTCGCTCCCCACCACACAAAATCGCAAAAGAAAGATGGCGGCGGAGCAGTCCAGGAAAACGTTACGATTTGATCACGTGCACGCACCATCGAGTTGTGATTGGTAAAATGTTTAAGTCTTTCGAAAGATTTAAAAATAGATTTTCTTTTTCCCGATCCCAAAGAAAATTTAAATCAAACCCCACGTAAAATAAATCTTAAAGACTTAAAAATTTACAAGTCTCAACTAAGATTTAAATTTCAAGTCTTTCTAATTTAGAGTGTATACACTGTACCTCTGCCATGCATCTCTCTGTGTTTGCAATGTGTGAATGGTTGAGAGTTGATTAAGTCACCTAACCACTTGCATAGCTCAGTTACATGCAAAGTCAAGTGAACATGATAACTAATGGCACTTTCAATTATCAAGCAAGGTTGAAAAGGCTTGTAGCAGAGCTGTACTGCAACAGGCTATTCCTTGTGAAATCCATACACCCCCTGTGGAAGACATGACCTTAATCTTCCACACATGGAGTGTGAATTTCAAATGAGGTTACATGAATGGGAGACTATATTTGAAATCTACATGTACACCCCCCTCCTATGTGGGAGATTAATTATAAGGTCATGTCTTCCATAGGGGGTGTATGGATTTTAACTGGAATAGCCCAATACATGGTCTTTCACACTTCATTGATAAGATTATTTTAATGTATAACTGCAAAAAAAAAGTGACGGCTACATGTAAATGTAATACACATAATTTAAAATGTTTATTTAGATATTTTACATGCAAAAGTATAGGAAGTAGTGTTGGAAGTCATGCACATCTTAATGCTAATTACGGCGTGTCCGTCCGTCCGTCCCTCTGTCCATGGCGCTTATCGCGCTTAAATCCCTTACGTTTAAGGTAGCTTTCATGTATGCGCTTATCGCGGAGTATCAACGGGAGTGTCGCGGAGTACAGTGCAAGCATCGGAAAAGCATTACAGTGTGACTAACAGGTGCATCTCATCGGACCAATACTATTTTCAAGACAGGATTAACATAAAAATCATCAGTTATGGTACATTATAACCCGTTTGCGTTGAATTTCGGGGTATTTTGGGGTCCTCCAATGTGGTAGCAGGGCAGGGTTTGAAAGAGGTGAACGATGGGTTTTCAGATTATGGATACCGAAGTAAGCGTCACAGCTACAAAACAGAGTTGATTAATCATTGAGCGACGCATATCGTAGTAGTTTGAAAGGTTATGACAAGTATTATGGGTAACGGGTGTTGGGAAATTAGAGATAGGCCTATCACGAGAACCGCCCAACCCGAGAACCGCGAAATCTAGTGTATGTATAAAAACTTATAGTTTGAGCCTGAACATATTTACATGTACATGTATGTGGGCCCTTAGAATTCCAGACCTACAGGTCCATTGTATGGCCTTTTTTTGGTTATTTCCAACACTAAATAGGTGTTGCATACAAGTAACATGTCTAAAGAGATACTCAGTATTTGTGATAAAACAAACTATAAACACTCCAACACGTTTATAATATCACAGCCATTAACATGGTAAAAGTGTTAACAATTGATACCCAAAGTTCCTCTATGAAAATTGTTTTAGTATTACCCTTTATGATACAATTCGCTTCATCACATGACAAAACTTTGGTCATAGCCGACAGTAGGGGAGGGGGTGGGCAGGGGAAATGTCCCCCTATTTTTTCCAAGGTGGGACATAAAGCAATAATTGCCTTTAAGTGCATCTTTCTTTTTTTCCCAAAAAACACAATGTTGGGCCAAAATAGGGTTAAAGTGCCAAATTGTGTGTACATGTACATGTACGTGCTACATGTGCACTGGCCCATCGTATATCAAAATTTGCCTTCTTTTTGGTCTAAAGCAGTCTGAAATTAAATTTTATTTGAGCAATTCGCACGCAATATCCCAGTAAGACCTGAACAAAATGTGTTTGCCTCCCCCACCTAAATCAGAAATTGGCAGAAATTTTACAGTTGATGGGTTAACTCAAGTCTGAAGAATATGTGGTTTTTTTACAAGTCTGAAGAATTTACATATTTGTTTTTTTACAAGGCTTCCACAAATCATTGTAAAACCTATCCTCTGGTAAAATTCTGGTAAAATTATACAGTACAGTTAGTGTCAGATGTACCCCTACACTCCCGATTCATCAAAATCTTTGCCTTGAGGAGTTTTCAAATATTGTATGTTGCTCAAACCTGTGTGCATGGATTGTGGATGATGTACACTAGTGTATTCAACTCCATGCTACCAATTCACTCGCTAATAGTAGCAATATATCTGCATGACATAAGATATCTTATCATTCAAAAGTCAATAAACTCAGCCTCTTTTATCAATCAGAAATGCATCAGATGTTACCAACAGCAAATAGTTATATTATGATAATGAGAAAACAAGTATAGAGGCTGTCAGCCTTTCGCCATCTTGTGGGTACAAATGATCTGTGTGTTTATGCGTTGGACACTACGAGCAGGGCGCAGCTTGTCACGCAGCTGTTATCGCGCATCAATGCGGTGATTTTGCTGCTCACGCATGGAGATCGAACATCCATCACAGCGTGTACCCACAAGATGGCGGCATATGACGTCACGCTGACGGCCTCTATTGCCTGTATCATACAAAATATGTACCTCTTGCTTTTAGTGTGTAATGTATATATCCTACAAAATATGTACCTCGTGTACAAATGTAACTCTTGTAGTTAGTGTCAATGTACTCAATGTGTTTGAATGTCTCACAGAGGATAATATTGTGTTGAATTCAGTCCAGGATACGTGCAGATGTTTTGTACTGTACAAAAAGATTACTTTGACCCTGTATTATCGGTGGGATTATAAACTGGTCCCAAAAAGTAACTTACCAGGTAAGAAATTCGTCTGTCAAGTTCAAACGACAAATCGTATTATACTGAATAGCATATGAGTGGAAGCGGTGTACATTTACGCGGAGTTTGACACCTCATTTGTCGCAAACAGATCAAGACTTTTGAAGTTATGCTCATTTGAACAAGCCTACTATCAAATTTGAAAGTTGCAGGTCCGCCCCAATGAATTCACACAATAAACAGACACATGAAAGGATGTTCAGAACTTTTATTCTTTGTCAACTCACACTTTCCTGCTCAAACCTTCCTCACATGAACCATCTTAACAGTCTTCAATACCTGGTGTGTCCACCATCTGCATCAATGACAGCCAAACACCGGCGACGCATGCTGTTGATCAATCTGTCGATCCTGACCTGTTCAATTGCCGCCCACTCTCTCCTCAGTATCCGCTCTAGGCCGACCAAAGTTGTTGTTGGCTTGATGCGTTTGTTCACTGTGATACTTCAGATGGGACCAAAGATGTTCCAGTGGATTGAGATCTGGGGACTTTGAAGGCCACACAAGGCGTTGAATTCCTTGGTTGTTCAGAAACTGGTTGGTTACCCGCGCTCGATGGGGTGTTGCATTGTCGTCCTTTAGCACGTAGTTTGCACCGACCGCTGCTTGGTATGGGACGACATGTGGTCTGACAATGTCATTCACGTGCCGATCCGCATTCAGTCCACCACGAGCGATCACCAAATCAGTCTTCCCGTGACTTCCGATACCGGCCCAGATCATCAGGCTCCCTCCTCCCATCGCTTCCGCTTGTTGTATCCCCTCTTCTCCGATATCCTCATTGACCCTTCTCCAAACTCTTCGTCTCCCATCTAACCAGCGTAAACATACTCGACATTCATCGGTAAACAGGACGTTGGACCAGCGACGACGACTCCACCGTCGATGTCTCCTTGCAAAAGCTTCCTGGTCTCTACGATGTCTCGGTAGTAATCCTGACCTCTTCCGAAGTTTACGAGAACGCATACCATAGGCGCGGATCCTGTTCCTGATGGTCTGGTAACAGATCTGTCCTGGTCGCTGTCCTCGTCTCCTGTGTAGTCTTCGGCGTATCTCTCGAGCTGCAAGACATTAAAAGAGAAAGAAATCATTAAGTAAAATGATCACAAAACTTTTCTTAACTGTCAGGTTTCCTGTAAAAAATGGGATTAATCAAACATGAACTGCAACACATTGCAAAGAGCATAAAACAAATAACCAAGCAAAACATTGTTTGTGAAGAAAAAGCCGGGATGATAATCAAACAAAATCTACACTCACCTGTCATGGTTCTCTTGGCTTCAACCTTGTTTAGGATTGATGCATCCTGGCTGGCTGACGTAACTCGTGGTCTACCACTTCTTTCAAGATCTTTCAGACTACCACCAGGCTGTTGACGTCTGTCCCGCCACTTTTTCGAACAACACTCCTAGCCACGTTCAGCGTTCGTGCAGTTTCTGACACGCTCTGACCGGCCTCTAACATTCCATTTAAAAGCCATCTCTGATTTTCACTTAATTTAGGCATATTGCTTGGTCTTGTCAGGTCTTGAACCAACAACCACATGAACGCAATACTCTGGACACACCCAAGGTCCCCTAAATCCCTGGTCATCATATTGATTCTTTCATTCGACTTAATTTCTTCAGATGATTGAATAAGGACAATTGTCATTGAACTTTGATCATTCTTCATCCTCACAAGAAGCAATAGGAAAGTTAGTCATGCAAAGAAGAAGAGGAGAGCACTGATTACACCTGTATACTGCCAACCATCTCAAGTGGTATGAGTGCAACTTTCATTCCAGTGGATAGGTTCGGTTAAATAAGCATAACTTCAAAAATACTCATCCGTTTGCAACAAATGAGGTGTAAAAATTAAAATCAATTAACACTGCTTCCACTCATATCCCATTTAGTGTAACACAATTTGTCGTTTGAATTTGACAGACAAATTTCTTACCTGGTAAGTTTCTTTTTTGGAGCAGTTTATATAGACGAATCCAACAAGCCAAGTCATGGTCAGGATTTGGTCGGCCATCTTTGGGTAGCCGCTAGCATCAACCTGGTGTTTTGAGCACCCTATTGTGCAAATAAAAGCCGCCTAACACCTAGAGAAGATGCAAGGACGAGGAGGGTTAATAGAATAATACAATAGAGATAATTCCGCAGGTAATCCCGTCGCATCTATTCATACATACATGTAAATGTCCCGGTAAATGTAGTCCTTTTATTCGCAAGTACATCCATTTGTAGCCTTTGATATGGTGTAGTTAATCCGATTATTATGTCACTTCAACAGCAAATAGACCATGTGTGTTTTGCCGAAGGGAAGTGTAGGGCCTATTATGTTGTAAACTTTAATCATTCTTTTGTCTACCTGTGTTTTCGCGGAAGATGTAAAACGGGTGATGGTATGCAGTTTAAAATTTCCGTCAAGGCCGAATCATTTCACATTTTGGGAGTATTGGAGCCGACGGGTACCCAACTAAAGGCTGCTAGTCAGGTGTAGGAATGCGTGGATTTGGATTCGTCTATACCAGGTTTATTTAGAGAGAACATGTAAAGTCTTAGAGATTCCAAAAAAGGCTTTATTAGGACAATGTGCATGCAATTTTGGTGGAAAACAGGCTCCTTACTTGCTCCTTTTCTTTTCCTTTGCCTTCCCGATTTTCGGTTTCAATTTTTGTCATGGGGGGGGGGTGCACTCTGCATTAACAATATTTAATAAGTAAAATAATAAGGTTTAAAGTTAACTGTCTGGTCTGTCTCTATTCTACAGCATTATAGACATCAATCACAATATGGACATCAATCACAGTTTTTAAATGATTTGAGATTAATTTTCAGTTTTTGCAAATTGCTTTTGCTTCTTATCATTTACTAAGTACATTGTCTAAAGCATGTAACAAGTGGAAATTTAATGAAATTTAATCCTTGTATGATACATGCAGCATCTCAATACAGTTGACATAACTTAATCACAATTTTTTTGTGTCACCTGAATGAGTGTTCATGTCCAAAATAGCGAACCAAAATGACAATGCGGCCCTGATTTGGTAAAATGATCTAACTTGAAATTAAAATCGTTGTTTCAAGAAAAAGAACTTTTAAGTTTGAACACTTGACGTTTTTCTTTTTGAATAAAATAAATTATTAAACAGATCTAATGTCTTAGAAAATATAAAAATCTCATTAGTTGGTGGCATGGTGGTGATTTGAGGCTGTCACCAATGGAAAGAGCGCCCTCACATTACCCAAGATATGGATTTATCTCAAAATGTCCAAATTTCAAGTTAGATCGTTTTACCAAATCAGGGCCGAATGGGTTTCCTAAAACGCCTTCAATTTTTCCCAAGCTTTAAAAAATTTGGGTCTACCAGTTTTGGCAAGCGAAGCAAGCCAAAAATTTGTGACTGGGCCAAAACATGGGGCAGTCACTTCAACATTTTCTCGGACCGGTTTAAGGAGCCAGTCCACCTCCGGGCCCCACATCCCTGCCGGCTCTTTCATCCACACAAAATGTGATGGATTTTGATACAATTTCAGTGGAGTCATCCTTGAGCAGTTGGCTGATGGGTTTTTGGAGGTGCTCAGATCTAGGACTACATGTACATTTACATTGTAGGGCCATTAAGGGATCTAAAATGAGCGTTTATTGCGTTTCGACAGTATTTTTTGTAGGACATTAGAGCACCTCAGACCTATCGAATTGCATTCTGAATACGAAGCATGTCTTTCTGATATCAAATAATTTTCATTTTATGAAATTCACGATATAATACAAATTTTATGACAAATTATTAAAATTTGATATTTTCACATTTTGGAGATATAACAGTCCTCGAAGTAAATTTTATAAATTTAATGATATAGTCTTAAAGTGTATGTAGCTGGGAGGAAAAGCCGACGATCAATTGAAAATTTTGACCTTTCATATTGAAGATATGGATTTTTTCCCCAAAAGACCTATTTTTTTTGGTGTTTTGGGAAAAAAATCCATATCTTCAATACTGAAAGGTCAAAATTTTCAATTGATCGTCGGCTTTTCATCCCACCTACATACACTTTAAGTATAAATCATCAGATTTATAAAGTTTACTTCAAGTACTATTAAATATCAAAAATATCAATTTTTAATGATTTGCCATAAAATGTGTATTACATTGCGAATTTCAAAAAATGAAAATTATTTGATATCAGAAGGACATTCTTCATTATTCAGAATGCAATTCGATATGTCTGATGTGCTCTAATGTCCCACAATAAATACTGTCCAAACGTTCATACCCCAGCCCTTAAAGGGTACTACACCCCTCGATAAATTTGTGTCTATTTTTGCATTTTTCTCAAAAACTAATAACACAGTGGTAACAAAAGTTATGTATATTATAGGGGCAAGGAATCCAATTACTACACTGGAATTTCAGTGACTCAAGACAAGCGGTTTGTTATTTATGATAAGAAATAAGGTACCGTTAGGATGTACCTCATTTCCTGTCATAAATACTGAACCGCTTGTCTTGAGTCACTGAAATTTCAGTGTAGTAATTGGATTCCTTGCCCCAATAATATTATTTTTTGTTACCAGTGTGTTATTATTTTTTGAGAAAAATGCAAAAATAGTCAAAAATTTAACACAGGGGTGTAGTACCCCCTTAAGTGTCAATGGTAAACAATTGTTGGTTTATTGTCAGACAAATAGAGCATGAATCAATTAAAAAGGACACATAAAGCAGGTGACACTTGTGCAGGGCCGGATTTACCATAGGACCAGATGGGCCCAGGGCCCCCACATTTTTGGGGCCCCAAAATTGCCCTGTGCAGTGGGCATCATCCATTTCAGCCGAAAAACACCATGTTTTGGGCCAAAGTAACCTAAAAAAATTGCAAATCGGCGCACTAGTCTGTTATAGCAAAATTCATCTTCAATTCGGCTAAAAATAGTCTAAAATTGAAAAAGCGCAAATTTCCTTGTAAAATCTAAAAACTTGGCCACTTGAAGCACATGCCTTCCTCACGGTGCATTTGGGGCCTCCAAATTTTGGTCTGGCCCAGGGCCCCCAAAAAGGTAAATCCGGCCCTGCACTTGTGATCCACGAATTGCCTTATTTCTTATAAACAACGCATGTGTCGTATATATAGTCACATACATGTACACAGTAGTTGGTGTTTCTAATATATGCAGCATTTTCACTGAGCTTGAACAGTTCCGTACGTAGAGCTACATGTAGAGCATTAGATAATTGTCAGTTCAATCGTAATTGTGGCAATGAAGCGGTGATCATTTCTGATATGACAGATCAAAGCAGTGCTACTGTACTGTAGTCAATCATTTATGTCAATATTTAACATACTTGGGGTAATCTTACATGTAGGATCTTCGTAGTACAAATAGTGCTGTGGTTGGATATATTACAAACAGAGAGGTCCATACCAATTGTGAACTATGGAAATAATAAAAAAGCGTGGATGTCCGCTGGTCCTCTGTTACACAAATTTTTAATGTGTGTGTCCTCAATTAACGGTTTTTACAAACACACCCCCACACCCTCTCTAAGAACACCCCTTATTTCTATTTGACAAACCCCCTCTCTCACCCGATATATGCTTCCTTTAAAAAGTTGAGAGCAAAT